>NC_057807.1:113888753-114152853 GCF_018294505.1 Triticum aestivum | reverse complement strand
TGTATCTCTCACACACACCCACGTAGGTGGGGGACGTGCACGAAGAGAAGAGGTGCATGCACGGCGCACGTACTCCCGTCTCTTTCCCAACCACACCTACGCGGGTACACGGTGGAGCTCATTTCTGTACGAAAAAGGCAGCCCACGTGGTAATTTGGCACATGTACTGGTTGTCCACTTGGTGGAGGGAGGATCGTCTACCACGGGTGAATAAACAAATTGCGACTTGATGCATTATGTTAAATTAAAAAAAGAGGCAAACCATGTGGGGCCTACCTTAGAGGCAAGGCTCTATATAGTTGAGTAATTTTGATGTGTCACGTCAACTCGCAGAACGAGGAGAAGCTTGCTTAGTACGCCGTCTCCCCCACCCACGGGCGCGGTGGCTCGCAGGATGAGGTGAAGCTTGCTCTGCCTTACGCCCGCTCCCTCGCCCATGCACGCGGTGGCTCGCAGGAAGAGGAGAAAAATTTACTACTCCCTCTGTTTACTCCTCGTCTCTACTACCTTGGTTATAGAGATTATATCATATTGTTTGGAATATATATATGTCCTTTAGTAGATTTCAATATGAACTACTAGTACATACTCCAAACACTGATGTATATAGACGTATTTTAGAGTGTAGATTCACTCATTTTGCTCCATATGCAGCACTCTCCCTCGCCCCTCAACCCTCGCCCACGTGGTGGATGTGCAGCAATTCATTCGGTCTATATAGCCAGAACGATATATACTACACTACCATTATTGCTCGACTTCCCGAAGAGGCGAAGAGCCAATCGCAAGGTTAATATTTTGGAGATGCCAAGC
Organism: Triticum aestivum; assembly: GCF_018294505.1. Lineage (NCBI taxonomy): Eukaryota > Viridiplantae > Streptophyta > Magnoliopsida > Poales > Poaceae > Triticum > Triticum aestivum. Next base: position 114,152,040 of record NC_057807.1, on the reverse strand, counting down.
ACAAGGTTATAGGAGAATGAGTAGTAGGTGATGCGTCATTTATAAATAAAGATTTTTTCTTCAGTGGCACGTACGCAATATGATAGGTTCATATGGAGAGGAAAGGAAACCACTCCACTATATACATAGTCAGGACGTGCCAGCCTACACGGTTGCTTGCTGGGGTTGCTCTCTTCACACTCTCTCGCACAAAACGACTGTGGCCACATCTCTAACATCCCGGCGGATCACGTCCGCTGGGGGAATGGGTGGATGCTTAGTGTAGATGCGGTCGCCGTCGCCGACAGCCAAAACCCACTATCGGCACGTCCCGATCAGGGGTCCCCGCCGTTCTCTCTCACAAAGCCGGTGAGGTTGCCTTCATCCCTTGCTCACTGCCGCGACATGGGCAATTGCCGCCTCCCGCCGCCCTCCTCAAGGTTGAGCTACGTCCCTCAGGTACAACTCCCTTTACAGCTGGCTTGCACCACTGCTCCAACTGCCCACATCACTCCCTGTGGATATTTCTCTACTTCGTTGCCCCGCACATACCTCTACTGGCTTCTACGTACTGTATTTGTGATGAGTTTATGTCTCATCAACTAGTCCCAGTAATGTTATTCTAATCACGCTTCTTCAATTTCTTTGCCACAGGGATGCTCATCTTGATTTTGGTGAAAGTGCACAAAATGATCTGATGGTCAAAAGGTTGCAAACTTCATTTATTAGGAAGCTCGAATGTTGCCAGCGAATTGAAGCCTGGTCAGGGTTCATGGTTCAAGGGCTAGGGACTGCATGGACCATTTTTTTCTTTAGCTGCCTCTGTTCCAAAATAAGTTCAACTTTAGTAGTAGTACAACTTTGTACTAAAGTTTGCACAAACTTGAGACACTTATTTTGGAACGGAGGGAGTACATATTTGCTATGATCTGTCAATCATTGAGATGCAATAGCATGCATGTTAGTCTCCTTTGTATTTGATGAAATGTTGCAACGGGCAACCTTGGACGCAAGATACATGTAACAGAAGCTGGAAGCTTCATAGCATTGTACAAATTTATCTCACTGATAAATTACAGTACATACTATACTAGTACTTCCTCCATTCCTAAATATAAGTCTTTATAGAGACTTCACCATGAACCACATGCGGATGTATATATATGCATTTTAAGTGTGGATTCATTCATTTTGTTCTGTATGTAGTTCACCTAGTGGAATCTCTACAAAGACTTATCTACTAGTAATAGCTAGCCCCCTGTCGGTGTCAAAACCGACGGATCTCGGGTAGGGGGTCCCGAACTGTGCGTCTAGGCGGATGGTAACAGGAGACAAGGGACACGATGTTTTACCCAGGTTCGGGCCCTCTTGATGGAGGTAAAACCCTACGTCCTGCTTGATTAATATTGATGATATGGGTAGTACAAGAGTGGATCTACCACGAGATCAAGGAGGCTAAACCCTAAAGCTAGCCTATGGTATGATTGTTGTAATGTATGTTATGTCCTACGGACTAAAGCCCTCCGGTTTATATAGACACCGGAGAAGGCTAGGGTTACACAGAGTCGGTTACAATAGTAGGAGATCTACATATCCGTATCGCCAAGCTTGCCTTCCACGCCAAGGAAAGTCCCATCCGGACACGGGACGGAGTCTTCAATCTTGTATCTTCGTAGTCTTGGAGTCCAGCGGACGATGATAGTCCGGCTGTCCGGATACCCCCTAGTCCAGGACTCCCTCAGTAGCCCCTGAATCAGGCTTCAATGACGATAAGTCTGGCGCGCATAATGTTCGGCATTGCAAGGCAGGTTCCTCCTTTGAATAATCCAGGGAAGATCATGAACACCAGGATAGTGTCCGGCTCTGCAAAATAAATTCCACATTCCACCGTAGAGAGAATAAAATGTCCACAAGTCCAATCTGCTGACGTATTTTGCGGCATGTCGTCACGCCACTACCAAGCCTTTACTTGAATCGTTTTTATTATACCACCTCACCACGTTTAGCGAAGCGGTTTCCTTGGCACATCTTGTCGAAGCAGAGATCGTGTTCCCCTTATTCCGGGATTCTCATTAATACGAGCGTGGGTAACCCAACCGTGCCCGTCGCCACGTCTCCTCTATCGAAGGTGAATCCCGAATGGTCACGGAGACGGCTCTTGGTATTTTCCCCCTTTATAAGAGGATCAAGACTCGTTTCTTTTCTTCAATCTTCCATCGAATCCTCTCCTTGCTCCAAGTTCCAACACCCAGAGCCCTAGATTCGAGCGCTTCGGACCTTCAACAATGTCCGGCTCCGACCTTCAGGGTCGGTGGGTGCCCTCCTCCATCACGGAGGAGGACGTGCTAAAGCTGCGTGAGGCCAAGTACCTGTCTTACGAGATTTCGCACAGGCTGCCCATACAGGGGCAGGCCGTGCCCACTCCCGAGCCTGGTGAGTACGTCGTCTTCGTATCCCACCTCCGTCGGGGTTTAGGCTTCCCGACGGACCCCTTCGTGAGAGGGCTCATGTTCTACTACGGGCTGGATTTTCACGACTTGGCTCCGGAGTCCATCCTCCATATCTCCGCATTCATTATCATCTGCGAAGCCTTCCTCCGCGTCACCCCCCACTTCGGCCTGTGGCCGAAGACCTTCAATGTGGAGCCGAAGATGATCGGGGGGCGTCAAGCGGAGTGCGGCGGGGCGGCCATAAGCAGAAGGGCCGATGCCCCGTGGCCCGAGGGCTCCTTCCAAGAGGAGCTCGGCTTGTGGCAGCAGGAGTGGTTCTATATCACCGCTCCGAAGGGCAGCAAGCAAAAACCGCCGCCTTCATTCCGCCCGGGACCTCCACACCGGCTGATGTCGTGGGTCAACCAAGGGCTCAATTGGGGGCCGTCCGAAGACGTGCCCTTATTGCAGGGCCGGATTTGAGACCTCCAAGCGAGGGAGATCAATCTGGTTGTGGTGATGCAGGTTATGCTAATCAGGCGTTTTCTGCCCTGCAAACGCCGTCCTCTCCGGTTATGGGAGTTCAATCCGGAGGGACCACGAATTCTCCAACACTTCATGGGTATGACACCCGTGGAGATGTACAAGTTGTTCTTCGGACCGCAGGTGGCGTGTCCGGAATTGACCGAGGACACATGCCTAAGATGCAATCGCCCGGATACTCAGGTAAGTAGCTCAGAGTCCGGATGTTCTGTTTATTTGCTTTTCTAAAATTCGCCTCCTGACCCATTACTCTTCATCAGGAGTGGGTAGCGCGATCGAAGCTGATAAGGTGTCCGGCCCCCCTCCCAGAGACCGCACCGGAGCCCGTGCTGGTCAGAATGTTGGAGGTCGCGCCCGTAGAAGGGGGCGATGGGGAAAATAGAAGAGCTATCACCTCGCCCAAGGGGGCACTTGAAGAGGGGGGGATTGAAAATCCCTCCTTCCAGGGGGAGAAGAGGACCTCCTCCGAAGATCCGGAGGCCAAAGCCCCTAAGCGGGGGAAGAAATCTTCACCGGGGGGTCCTGCGTCCGGGGAGAACCCGGACGTACAATCGTCTCTAAAGGATCAGCCCTCCAGCGAGCCGTGAGTAGGAAAAGGGGAGTCCATTAATAAGAAAATACCCCTATTTGTGCTTCTGTGGATAACCGAAATTTTTGCCTTACAGTTCGGATCTGCGGACTTCTCAGATGAGTTCGTCTTTGGGGGATCTTTGTCCGGAGATGATGGAGAGCGAAACGCCTCCGTCTGCTGCGCCGTCGGACAGGGCAGATGAGCCTGAAGTATCATCACGGAGGGTATCCCAGAGCCCGGTGGAGCCGGAGAGTTCGGCACCGACTAGTGTCCGGCCGGGGGAGCTGAAGAGTCTGCTTGAGAGGGCGTCCATCTCGGAAGAATACCGTGCTTTGATGAGTATGGTGATTGGAAGGATTTCGTCCGCCGAAAGCGGATTGCATAATGCTGTCAGGAGTTTGCTGGCGGGATTTGAGGTACGCAAGAACGATGCACCTTTTTGACAGTATGGCACATAGAAGTGCGCCCTGTATAGATAGTAGCCCCTGAGACTCGGTAGGTTGTCGAAAGCGACAGCGTGCCGAGGATCAAAATCACAGGTAATGAATGTCGCCATTCCTATGCAGGTGGCAGATAGTCCGGGGGCTAGCCGGACTATTGGAGTTGTCGAGTTAATGCGGCAACTCGATGTGGCGGATGCGGACATCACGCTTGTCAACCGGCGACTTGACGAGTCGCAAGGTAAATGAATTCTCCGCAGTCACTTATTTAAGGGAGTCAAAGCCCACTTCTGACAATATATATGCTGTGATACAGACGGTGCTGCTGCTGTGGAGAGCCTTCGGGCCGAGCTTGCTCAAGCTAAGGAGCAAGCCCGAAGGAGTGATGCGGCTGCCTCGAGGGCGGCCGAGGAGTTAAAAGCCCAAAAGGCTGCACACTGCCTAAGCAGGGAAAAGATGACCGAATTGGCCGTGAAATTGAAGGATGCTGCCGACCGCAACGAGGCTCTTGAAACGGAGCACCTATCGGAGCTGGAAGACCTGGGGAAGGCCACCGCTGAGGCCAAGGATGCCCGTTCTGCAATGCGGACTATGAAGGAGGAGCTGCGCCAAGCCGGAGATATTGTGGCTGACAGGCCTTTTCTGCTGCGTCGCCGGTTTACGGATCCAAAGGATGCCCAGCTTGGTCAACTGTGGGGTCCGGAGGATCCATATATGGACTTAGCGGCAAGTGCGGCGGATGCCGTTGTGCACTTCCGGAGTCAGGAGGATCACAAGACGGAAGAGCTATTTTGGGCGCAGTTCCATAGTCCGGATCATTCACTTCCGTTGACCGATCGGTTGGCCGAATGGGCTGAGCTGAACAGGTTGTCCGGACTTGCCATGACTGATATCGTGGCTCATGTCTGGCCAGAGAGGCCCAAGGCGACGAGCTATTTTGGCTTATTGCAGCAATTTCTTGGAGCGGTGCCGCATATCAAGGAGATGAAGCGGTCGGCCTGCATAGAAGGCACGCGGATGGCCCTTGCCCGTGTGAAGACACATTGGACAGAGATGGATGCCACCGCTATTGCCGCCCAGGGTTCGGACGAAAGACGGTTACCCGCGAGCACTATTTTATGGAAGTTATGCGTGGCGCTCGTTTAATAGAGTCGTAGTGCTCGAAAAATGTCACGTTCAAATGAACGTTTTATCTTGTAAAACAATGATTATGATGTAACCGCTTTTTATACTTGTGCGTTCCAAGTATTAAAATATCTCCTATGCGGCCGTTTATGTATACGTTTGTATAACCTGAAAGATTGCAGTCTTCGGCTTCAGCCCCCACGCACAAGGTGCGGGGGTGTTTGCAAAAAATAGCACGTTTTCACACTTAATCCGACGTCTCGGTCCTGTTAAGGAGGTGGTAGCGTAGCAAACGAAGCAATCCAAACTATGATGCTTTATCACTTTCACTTAGCCAGTGGAGTTCGAGGGTGGGGCTACGATATAGCCCCTTGGGGCACCACGCTTCTCCGAATTCGGGGCGCATGTGTGCCTGACCGGGAAACGGTCCTTCGTCAAAGCGGGGAATTCTAAACATTCCGGTAGTCGATCGAGTGGTTGACCAGTCTCTCGCTGTATCGTGATAGTCAGTTTTCAGCTTTCTCTACTGAGGTGCTCGCCCAGCCGAACTGGGGCACAATCGCAGTAGTTCTCCTGGTGCCGCGTTAGCCGATGATACGGAACGTAAGGCAGCAAAACACAGGAGCTGGGCAAACCCAACATTTGACCAAAGACATGATTCGGAGCTGATGGATATAAGGCCTAACTCGAGACGCCGAACACTCCCTAAGGTGTTCGGTCTTTGTAATAATGGGCAGAACAATGCCCTAAGCCCCTAGTGTCCAGGTATGGGCATGGTCCTCTGACGCGGCCGATGCCAAAACGTCAGGCTCCGCTTTGGTTATAATGAGAAACCAAGGGATTATAACAACAAGAGACAGTAAAAAAGGTTTACGCAGGGTCTTAATCTGAAAAGAATCCTCGCGACGGGTCCCTACTGCACATCTGCGCCTGTGTCTCCGTTGTGCCGTTATCCTGGACGGGTGCGCATGTTGTTCATCTGTAAAAAGAGAGGAACTTAGTTTTAAAGGAACTCGTGCGAAAAATATATACGAAGGAAGAAATATAAATAAGTAAAGCGGAGTTTGTGTGAGCTCGCTGTTGCTTGTGCGCGCAGCCCCTTGTGAAGGGATGTGCGGCTAGGGAGCCCCTAGCTTATTTATGCCGGACTCGTCTGACCATGTCCGGGGTCTTTAAATGACCCTCGCACTGAAATGATGCCATGTGGACCGGGCATCTTAAGTGTAAGAGACGCATAATGTGGTATGGCATTGAAGCGGACAAAAGCTTCTCGTCCCAAGAGTGCTTGATAGCTACTTTTAAATGGGACGATATGAAAGATTAGTTTTTCGCGTCGAAAGTTGTTCGGTGATCCGAACACAACTTCTAGTAATAGGGAGCCTGTGCTCTTGGCGTAAGGGCCTGGCGTCACTCCTTTAAAGGAAGTGCGGCTGTGTCGAATTTGAGTAAGGTCTATCCCCAACTTGCGGATTGTGTTTGGATACAGCAGGTTTAAGTCACTGCCTCCGTCCATCAGGACTTGTGTAAATTGTAGTCCGTCGATTATAGGATCCAATATCAGGGCAGTCCATCCTGCATTTCGAACGCTTCTGGAATAATCCAGGTGGTCGAAAGTGATTGGTTTTGATGTCCAATCTCTATGTTCCGCTGGGTTGGACCGTGCGAGACCCATTTTAACGGGTGCCGCACTGTTTTTCCGTATTATCACATGAAGTGAATTTACTGCTTTGACCTCTTGTGGGAAATTCTTTTGTTTTCTGGTGCTCTGCTGGTGGGGTTTATCATCTTCGCTTGACGCGTCGAGCCCCTTGTGTTCGGCGTTTAGTCGGCCGGACTGTTTGAAAACCCAACAATCTCGGTGGGTGTGGTTTGCAGGCCTTCCGGGGGTACTGTGGATTTGACATATTCGACCCAAAATCTTGTTTAAGTTGGATAGCTCATCGCTGTTATCCTTAAGAGGCGGTGTTTCGTTGTTTGGCCGCGAGCTTTTGAATCCGGCGTTGACTGCCGTGCTCTTTGGGCTTTTCTCTTTATTCCGGCGCTGCTCTTTTCTGCGCCGTGATTTTCCGTTTCCATCTCTGATCTCGGATGTACTTGGGTCGCTGGTGCTACATCTTGCTAGCCAGCTGTCCTCTCCCGCACAAAAGCGGGTCATGAGGCTTGTTAGCGCGGACATTGTCCTCAGCTTCTCTTGGCCGAGGTGTCTGGCGAGCCATTCGTCTCGGACGTTGTGTTTAAAAGCTGCTAAGGCTTCGGCGTCCGGACAGTCGACTATTTGGTTCTTTTTGGTGAGGAACCTATTCCAGAATTTGCGCGCTGACTCTCCGGGCTGTTGAGTTATATGACTTAGATCATCTGCATCCGGAGGGCAGACATAAGTTCCTTCAAAATTTGCTCTAAACGCGTCCTCGAGCTCTTCCCAACTTCCAACAGTGTTTTCTAGGAGGCTTTTGAGCCAATGACGGGCTGGCCCTTTGAGCTTGAGGGGTAGGTATTTTATGGCATGGAGATCGTCTCCTCTAGCCATGTGTATGTGTAGTATATAATCTTCTATCCAGACTCCAGGGTCTGTTGTTCCGTCGTAGGCCTCTATGTTTATGGGTTTAAATCCTGCTGGGAATTCATGATCCAGCACCTCGCTGGTGAAACATAGTGGGTGTGCGGCGCCCCTGTATTTGGGTGTGCCGCTGTCTTCGGACACTTGGCGTGTTGCATTGCTTCCTGGGGCCCTCTTCTTTGGCCCATAAATGGACCTGGCTGGGCCATCTGTCTTTCCAGGGTCATTAGTCGGTTTATGTGCGGCGCCGCTTTCAGATTTTGGCCTATTGTCTGGCCGTCTATCCAACCAGGCAGCCTCTATGTTTTTAACTGTGGGGGCTCTATGGCCTCCCCGTCAAATTCTGGCAGCAGCTTGCGCTTCAGGTAGCTCTTTGATTGATGGCCATTGCCGTATTTGCCTGCGGTTTTGAGCACTTTGCTCCACCTCATTCTGAGTGTATCTTCCGCTGTTTTGAGCTTCCATTTTTCCTTTTTCAAACTTCTTGCGGTGGCGACGAGTCTTTTCCGAAGGTTTTTATTCTCTGGCGGTGTGTCCGGCGTGAGGTCGTCTGGACTGTTGTTTTCGCCGGGCCTGGATTGATTATCCGACTCGTCCTGTTCGCACGGTTGCTTGTCTGCGTGTTCGTCGTCCGCTGGTTTGCCCTACTGTATTGCTGGGTCATTCGGAGTGCTGTTGATGTCGAGGCGGGACTTAGGGCGGCGTCTGCGTCGCCGTTTTGGTTGTTTGTCGGCGGGATTATCTTCTGCCGCGCCCCGTTGGTCCTCGTTATCACTTCCTTTTGGGGTATCCACCATGTATATGTCGTATGACGAGGTGGTCTTCCCGTGCCTTGTAGGCGCTGGTTCTTGTTCATCTCCGGCATCGTCGTCCATACCGTTGATGTCTTCGGAGTCGTAGTTTAGCATGTCGGTTGGGTGGCTACAAAGTTGGTGGTGGGTGGGCTTTGAGTTTCTTCGTCGTTCGAATCCCAACCGTCCTGGCAGTAGTCCAGCCAGGTCTCTCCGGATAGCGAGAGGTGTTTTAACGAATTTAGGATGTCGCCAAAGGGCGAGTGTTGGAAGATGTCCGCGGCGGTGAATTCCATAACCGGCGCCCGATCAGATTCGATTGGCAGGGGCGTGGGAGGTCCGGAGTCCGGCAGGGAGTCCAGCACCTCGGAGTCACGAACTTCACGAGGGACAAGGTTAGTGTTCGGCTCCATCGCCGCAGAAGTTGCAGCCCCCGAGGCGGTGTCCAACCACCGGTCCTCGATCTGGGCGATCGGCTCCGGGCTAAGGGCCGGAGCGGATTCTTGTGCAGCCACCAGGGTACTGCTCGGCGGCAGAGCTAGATCATGCCCATCGTAACAGTGCGGCACGCTTGGCTGTGGCTCGAGCCCGTAGAAGATCAAGTCCCCGCGGACGTCGGCCGTGAAGTTTAGGCTTCCGAATCAGATCTGACGGCCAGGGGCGTAGCTTTCGATCTGTTCCAGATGGCCAAGTGAATTAGCCCGCAGTGCGAAGCCGCCGAATACGAAGATCCGTCCGGGGAGAAAAGTCTCACCCTGGACAGCGTTGTTGATTGAAGAAGCCATCGAGCCTATCGGTGACGACACAGAGGAACTCTCAATGAAAGCACCAATGTCGGTGTCAAAACCGGCGGATCTCGGGTAGGGGGTCCCGAACTGTGCGTCTAGGCGGATGGTAACAGGAGACAAGGGACATGATGTTTTACCCAGGTTCGGGCCCTCTTGATGGAGGTAAAACCCTACGTCCTGCTTGATTAATATTGATGATATGGGTAGTACAAGAGTGGATCTACCACGAGATCAAGGAGGCTAAACCCTAAAGCTAGCCTATGGTATGATTGTTGTAATGTATGTTATGTCCTACGGACTAAAGCCCTCCGGTTTATATAGACATCGGAGAAGGCTAGGGTTACACAGAGTCGGTTACAATGGTAGGAGATCTACATATCCGTATCGCCAAGCTTGCCTTCCACGCCAAGGAAAGTCCCATCCGGACACGGGACGGAGTCTTCAATCTTGTATCTTTGTAGTCTTGGAGTCCGGCGGACGATGATAGTCCGGCTGTCCGGACACCCCCTAGTCCAGGACTCCCTCACCCCCACTACTAGGAATTCTCTATCCTCTCCTTGAGACACATCATCAAAATTTATGGAGCCGTTAGATGAACTAAATCAGTCCATAATAGCCATCTGATCTAGACGTTGAGAGGCTCCGCAATAAGCCACATGCAAGCATGCAGAAATACCATGGCATGCATGTGAGTGGGTTTTAAATCACATCAACATGTCTGCATGCAAGCATGCACTGGTAGCATGCATGTAAGTGAGATTTTAAGTCCCATTAATATGTCAAAAAGAAAAATATAATCCCATTATGCAGTTGGAGTTGGCTGATCTTTTTTCCTTACGTGGGATGATCTAAATGATGATGGGAGTTTATTTAGTTTGGCTACCACATTTGTCATGCGGTTATAGAGTTTTTTAGTTCTATAAAATTGATAATTTTGCGTAGAGAGATATACGGTTGTTCCGCGGCAACGCGCGGGGACTCATCTAGTAATATTTAGGAACGGGGGGAGTACTATGTAAAGAGTTAGGTGTCGCACGGTGATAGTTTGAGGTGGGCCATGTAATCACTGAGCCTGTGTATTTTCATTGCTCTTGCACTCCTCCGCTGTAAGAATGGAGAAAATTGTAATCTAGTAGTACCTCCTTTCGCCGAAAGCGTGGGACATCCAGCAGTCCTACCACCTCAATAATAAAGACAAATGAGCCGAAAAATCACATAGACCCAGCAGTAAGTTGGACGGACGAAGCAACCATCACTCTTGCGCCAGTGAGAGGTCGCGTCCGCTCTGCCCGGGCATGAATGCGGCACCGATTCTTTGGAGCGGCGCTGACCATTTCAGGCGGGAAGCGCGCGCGCGATGGAGGGGCTTTGGGTGGGCCAGGCTGGTCAGGAGCGGGCGTGGCAGCTGTCCGCATGTCCCTACCGGACACGCCCAGAAACGAGAGGATGCACCGACTCTCGCGGCTAAAATCATACACTATACACCATCTCTCTGTAGGAGTAGGTTGATCTGTCGCTCTCTCTAACACACACATGCTGTTAAACACACACACACACACACACCCACACACACACCTTGGTCACGTTGCACCTTCTAACGTAACATATTGCACCTAGTCGGAGGGAGTAGTAAGTATACGAGATACGGTGGCACACTGACTTAAGTCGAATACAAGTGCCCAAAATTATGTGCATGTTATAATAAGGATTCACTTAAAATAGTACGTGAGCGAACAGAGGGGTCAATTGGACAGTGTTCCCGAGCAGTAGCAAGATGTGTGAGGTAAGATACACCGCTGGCGCTTTTAATTTTTCTTATTAATTTGTTTGTTTCACCCTCTGGCTGGTGGGACCCAACGTACTACGTGGAGAGAGGTAAGGTGACTAAGGCTGCATTATTTCTGCACCACTGTGGATAGTCTTACCACCAAAGCCACATGACACGATTATGATTGAAATCCCAATGACTCCCATACACACAAAAAAAACACGGCATGCTTGTCACACGAATGCATGAATGTATAAAAGGTTATTTTCCTCTCGTTGAACATAATGGGAGGGTTGTGTAGCTCGTTAGCCTATTCGCTCATCAAACTTGAGGTCTCGGGTTCGATAACTACACTTGAGCATAATTTGTGCCAGGAGGATTCTTTGACTAGTCAAAATGGATGGATACGGAGCTATACGATCTCGTAGTGACCGTATAATCACCTCATCACGTATAAGCTGCAGCCTCGGCGCTTGTTTTCTAGGGTTTGCACGCTTCACACTCTCTCTCCAGTATATATATACATGCTGGAGCCTCAGCGCTTGTAGTTGCTCTCTTCACACTCTCTTGCCCTCTCCAGATCTAAACAAGACTTCGTTGGCCTCTCTCTCCCCTCACTAATACTCAAAGAGCTAGCAAGATCCGTCCGCAAGGAAGGGAAGGAGGCTTAACGCTGTCGCCGTCGGCAAGGGAGGGAATCCACTACCGGCGCAACTGTTCACTTTCACCCAGCGGCGGCGCGGGAGGGCCTTCGACCCCTTCTTCTTTGCCGCCGGCCCGTCGCCCACCGAACCACGCCCCAAGAACCTTAAGGTATAATTTACTTACTCCACATGCATTGCTCTAGCTGCATGTATACCATGAATCTAGGACGTGGTTCAAAGAGGAAAGGAGTGGGGGAAAATAGTGGGAAAAGTTGAATATAGCATGAATCTAGGACGTGGTTCAAAGAGGAAATGAAGGGGGAAAGTTGTATAGCATGAATCTAGGACGTGGTTTAAAGAGGAAAGGAATGGGGGAAAGTAGTGGGGAAAGTTGTATCGCATAAATCTAGGACATGGTTCAAAGAGGAAAGGAAGGGGCAAAAGTACTAGTACAGACTGGCTATCCAGCACCTACGTTGGTCGAAAAGGGAAAACAATGACAAACGCAGTACGCACATCTGTAACAAACTGATTTTTTGTTTTGGGGGACAATGCTGTAGAGTTTGAGCAGGACTAGATTTGCTGCGTTCACATAAGGAAAGGTGTCTAAAGATAACAAAACTAGGACCAACACAAATATGCTCCTTGGTTGTTTGTTCTTTGTTGCAACAGACTATGCATGACCACAGTACATCGGTAGATGCACATGGTGCTGGTGCATCCACTGTCCCATGCAACTCATTAGCTGTTGTTAATCTAAGGCCCTGTTTGGTTAAAAACTCCCTAGTCCCTACTGCTTGGTTCCAGGGACTAAACATGGACTAGAGGTTATTAAATGACATGCTAAAAGACCATGTTACCCCTAGTAATGAACTAATAGAGACAAGGTGCGATGCGTGGCAGGGGCAACTATTGGAAAAAGTCCCAAAAAGACTCCCTCGGGGTCTTCTTTCTTTAGTCCCAAATGCCCACTTTTAGTCCCTAAAAGTCCCTCCTGTTTGGTTTAGATGGGACTGACACGGACTTTTTTTAGTCCCTACACCAAAATGTCCCTGTAAACAAACACCCTCTAATAATGCCGCTGGAAAATTGATGCAATGCCACAGTTAAAAGCAAATTACATGTTTAACAAATTTTATTGTTAATATAATCTCTATGTTAATATTAATCAATGCCACCGTTTGAGAAATGCTACTGTCTTGCTTTCTTTCCCATTTAGATAAGGTAGATGCTTCTTTTTGTTGGCTTCTGTGTCATCCACCGTTATTGACCACTAATTGTTTCCTTTGCACCTCTGTGTAAACAGGGTTATCTACTTCACCTCGTTGCCATTGTGACCTTTTGTTGCACTGCACAAAACACTTTTGTTTTAAGAGTGTTTTGTGCAGTTCAACCAAAATGTCACACCGACAACGTTGCTTGATTGCTTGATCTTAGTGGAACTGCACAAGAGGAGATCTTACTTCCTATCCGTGTTGGCAAATTTGGTTCAGATCTTCTTCTTGTGAGTTGTTTGAATTCCGCATCATGAGAGGTCAGTACTAGCCTTCTTTCACATGATTCTGCAGTGTGCTTTCATATGTTGTGCTACTTGTACGATAATGTTGCTTGATTTTAGTGAACTGCACAAATGGAGACAAGACTTCCAATCTGTATGTGCACCGTAATATCCCATTGAGGTAAGATAAGGATATTTCACAACTGTTGGCCTGTATTTTGCCACTTTCATCAGAAAATTAAGTTTAGTACTATACTTGTGCTCCCTAATTGACATGCCAAATCTTACATTGAAGGCGAAGCTTGTCTGTTATTGAACCAAGTGATGAAGGGGAAGAACAAGCGGAAGAAAAACAAAAATCAACTCCCGGTGCTGTAATGAAGCACTGGAACTGTGATGACACAAGTAATGATATAGTTTTGCATCTTAATTTATTGCTATGGCTGGAACGAGCAATTGTTTTGCCACTGATTTGATGCCACTCTTAATGTAATACGTAATTATCTCTACTTGTGCAAACAGGGATCTTCTTTGAAGATACCATATATTTTAGTGGAACTGCACAAGAAGATGTTGGAAACATTAAACTAATCGAGGAGTATATAGTAAGCATGGCCACCACCGTAGATAGCAACAGATGGTTCCGGAGAAGTGCTTCATCTGTATGCTCTACACAATAAGCCTCCTGACAAAGGTTGGTACTCGCCCACTGATTTCATCCATATGATTGAGCTTTGTCATCTCTATTGGTGTTGTGCTACTGTTTAGATACTGTCATGAAAAAGTGGTATTGTCCTTGAGAAGTGCTTCATCTGTGCTGTTTTAAATATTTCCTTTCCTTTTTTTCGAGCAAACAGGGATGCTAGCATTTAGTAGTCCTCTTGTCTTTGCACAACAGGATCATCTTCCTCTGAAGAAGAATATGGAGTACGTGAAGTGACTAGTTCCGATTATGCCAGGATGAAGAAGCCTGTCTATCTTCTCATCAGAAGGAGCAGTTGAAGGATGGTTACATTACTCCCCACAAGACCAAACTAACTTCAGCTCAGAAGGACTGACAAATCTCCATTTTTTGCTGTGATGCGCGAGTACAATGTTGTTCTAGGATTCTTTCTGGTGAGTTCCATTTTTCTAAAAGTGTGCTCTACATGGACCATGTAGGTGCCTGTTTAAACTGTCAATTCATAGTACAGTTTGCTTTATACTAATCACTTTTTTGTATTTGTGCAAACAGGGGTGCTCAGCTTGATTTCAATGGGAACTGCACAAAATGTTCATGAATACATCGAATCATTCATTTCCACCACAAGAAAGGAGGTGCCGATAAGTTCAAGGCGTTGCAACATATAAGGGCGAAATCATACAAGCTACGCGCGAATTTGGTTGATTTTGGTGGAACTGCACAAAAAGAACAGTTGGTTTATTTAGCACGAGGTGCCATGTCAATGTCCGAACTGATGGCAAACCCTGCCCATTCCACAATCGTAGGCATTTGATATTTTGGAATGAGACAACCTTGTCAAATTTTGCTCATTGATTTTAGCAAGACATGCGTTTGATATTTCGAATGGGACGCCCTTTGCTGTCAGCAGCGTCGATCAATTTTTTCTTTATTCTTTAGTTGTGAAGTAAATATTTCCTCTGACATGTGAGTCGCTGAGATGCATAATCATCGATTGTTTTGAATGTTCTCTATGAATTGCCAGACCTGTGTGTTTGATTGCAATGTATAGAAACGCTAAAAAGCTTCTCAAACTCTTTGTACTCCTTCTGTTCCTTTTTACTTCGCACATTGTGAAAGTGCATACTTTTTTGTATAAGATTGGTCAAAGTAGACATACTTTGACTACAGACAAAACTTGTATGCAGACTAGAAAGGACCGGAGTGATCACCCTGGATATAATGCTAGTACGTATTGTTTTGCATGTTCATCCAATACCAGTGATACTGGAATTTGAACTAATCAAAATAAATTCATTCATACACGGTTGGATTTCATATAAACATGCCGGATTTCATTACATTTCATACATTCTTCAACTAAAAAGGGGTGCGCTGGAGGTATAATTAATTAACCGAAGCTACCCACCTGTGTCCCGTTGAGCCGAACAGAAGCTTCAGTGACTTAACTGCAGGTGCAGTTGCGTAACTGACATGTGGCCTATTAGGCCCACGTGTCAGTCAGCCACTGCACCAGTAGTTAAGTAGAAGCAGCGTTCTTCTCCAGCATAGCTCTCCGACTCCACGTCGCCGCCAAGAAGCTAACCGGCCGTCAATGATCAACCCGCCTAGCTTGGCTTCAACTGGAGGGTAGCAGCGGTGGCCTTACTTGGACCCGAGCGGTGGCGACCTACCGTGTTCTACTCTTCCTCGTTTTCTGTGTGGCGCGGCCTCGGCGGAGCCGGCGATGTCCTCTGTCTCGTTACCGGCGGGTGGCCTCTCGGCGGAGCGGTGGAAATCCTCCCCCTCGTTACCGGCAGGGTGGGTCCTCGCCTGAGCCGGTGATGTCCTCTGCCTCGTTGTTGGCGGGGTGGGGCCTCGGTGGAGCCGGCGGTGTCCTCTACCTCGTTGTTGGCACCGCGGGGCCTCGGTGGAGCAGGGCCTCGTCGACGCCAGTGGAGTGAGGACTCATCGGAGCTGACATTGTCCTCTGCCTCATCCTCGGTCTCGCTAAACAGCGCCTCGCCCGGTTCATCGCCCTCTTTGTAGGCGGCCGCAACCTCCGCCACCCGCATGCGGTACCGCCTGCGCTCGAGGCGGCCCTTGCGGGCGGAGCGGTACGAGTCGAGCAGCGCCTCCTACTCCGTCCTCTCCGCGGTGATCTGCTCCTCCGCCTGCAGGTGCTCCTGGAGGAGATGGTGGTTGTAGGTGGCGTCGGCCTGTGCCTCCCGGAACTGCTCCTCACTCATCTGCCTCACCGTGTCCATATATTGGGCACGGGCCTCGCTGATGGTCATGGTGCAATGCACTGGCGAGGATGGCACGGAGGAGGGGGTTGGCGCCGGATCGTCGACTACCATGTTCTCCATTGGGACGTCGTCGTCCTCCGGCGGTAGCAATGGCTGCCATCTCCTTGCGGTTCGTCGTCCGCCCATCCCGAAGAGCGCTGGAGCGCGAAGAAGCCATGGTGGGAAGTAGTGGTGTTGACAGGAGAAAGGGAATGGATGCGGATGACTGCGGCTATGGCTGGCGCAACAGTTTATATAGCAATGGTCGGCGGCGGAGGGACGGACGTGTGGCGCGGGAGTAGCCGCCTCGGCAACCGCGTATCATTAATGTGGTCGGCAGATGGACGAACGGACGGCACTTATGTCGTTTGAAGGCGGAGCAATCGCCTGCACCGGGAAGCAGGGCGGGCGGCGCTAACTGTTTCGGGCGGAAAGCGCGCGCGGGCTAGGAGATGACTTTACTTGGAGGGGATGACGATGGGGACCCACCAGGGCCATAGCCTCACGTACGCAAGTGCCACCTTATTATATATATATATATATATATATATATATATATAACTATAATTTATTTTGCTTCCTCCTGGTTTCCTGACATCACGGTCCCACACCATCGTCAACCTATGAACTCCCTCATTTCCGGTTTATAGGGCTTATCTCAAAATTTTAGTTCTTCCATTTTATAAGGCTCAATTTGGTTGTTTTCCATCACATGTTCAGATTCCAAGGTGCATTAAATCATTGCATGCAAGTATTAAGAGAAAATTGACCAATGCATGTACTTTATGCATGCATGCATTGCAACTAATGCATTGATAAACATAATTTTTTGAGGATAACAAGAGCATTAATTAGGTGCTTTTGCAAAACTACAAAAAGTATTCCACCACTCGCCATCTACCTTGATTGGTGAGATTTTGAATTGAGCACTATAAACCGGAAAGGAGGGAGTAGTCAATAAATGAGAGAATTGCACAAGAAGCGGCCGACGGCTGGGACCAAGCAGCTCGAGCAGTATTTGTGTTTTTGAGGTGTGAGCACTACAGAGTTTTTTGATGTTTAGCCAAGATATTAATTTTTCTCCTCTGAACAACAACGAAAACATCGCTGCAGGTATTAACTGGGCAGGCTGTGGCCCGTCTAGCCCAGGCCAGATATCCAGCCCAGATATTAATTTTTTCAAGCTGAAAATGGCTAGCCCAGCTATACTTTTTTTAGGAATACCCAGGCAAGATCAATTTGTTATTCTCCGCCCCACTGGCCTGCAAATCTTTCCTAGGAGGGATGCATTAGGCTTAACAAGAAAATGGGCTTTAAGAAATAATAAATGGGATGTAATTATAAAAAATGCACCAAACACGTAATTATTTCATAAAATATTATTTTTGGATATTGAAAATTTTAATTCATTAATTGTTGCGGGCACAATGTTTCGTTGGATTTTTACGTAATATAAATTTGTATTGACATTGTATTTAATCTAACTAGAAATTTCAGGATAAAAATATTTCGGATCCATTCAAAATGTGGGAAATTTTATTGAATTCTGTTTTGAACGGTTGGTTGAAATGGGTTGTAGTAAATTCCATTAGAATTCAAAAATGGGTTGCACATTCTTACAAATCTCAAATGGGCTATAAGTTCTCAGCCACACACTTCTGGCCTTACTAAGTTGACGCGTCCCCTAAAAAACAGAGTTGACGCGTATGCAAGAGTTTGTCAACTTATAGTCAACACACGGTTCTAGCAACAGTGGCCGTTGGATGTCCATCCAATGGATGCCGTGCTTCTTCTTCAATCTCGGATATTCTAGCTTCACCCGCCCAAAAAATGATTCCTCCCCCTAACATCTGGGGCGCACCATTTCGGAAGCTGACCTGTGGGCCTACTAAGTTGATGTACCAAGGGCTTTGTCAACTTAGTCAGTATAAACGATTCTAGCTGCAGTGACCGTACAATGTCCATCCAACAGCCGTCGTGCTTCTTCAACCTCGGTTCTTCTTGCTCCAGCCGCCCAAAGCAGCACCGGTCGTGCCGCCTGCTCCTGCCTCCCATGGCCGGCTATGCTGCCGCGGAGGCCTCACCGCCCCCTACTACTCCCACCGCTGGCCAGGCCATCCCTCCACTCACCCACACCCCCTGTTATTCTGCGGTGACGGCAGCGCAGCCAAACCAGTGAACCCTCGTACTCCTCTCCGCATGTGCATCCACTGCCGCGTCTTCCCCAGCTCCGCGATGTCCCCTTCCTAGGCCTCGCCATCGTCCACCGCCGTGGTGCTCTCGGTGCGGCATGGTCAACATGGTCAACGAACGACTTCCATCGGACGTGGATTGTACGTTGAGAGGCTGACAGTTGGGTCCAGGGCAGCCGCAAGGAAGTGCCTCCTTATTACACGCAAAATAATTATTCCTCCACCTGACAGCGGGGACCCACCAGACGGGCCAAGTATTTTGCGAAAAAATGATTCGCCCCCTGACTGCTAGGACCCACCAGCTACATCTTCGCACGCAAGGAAGTATGTCCGGGAAAAAAACGATTCGCCCCCCTGACTGCTGGGACCCACCAGCTACATCTTCGCACGCCAGGAAGTGCGTCCGGGAAAAAAATGATTTGCCCCCCTGACTGCTGGGATCCACCAGCTACACCTTCGCACGCAAGGAAGTGCGTCCAGGCAAAAAAAAACGATTCGCCCCCCTGACTGCTGGGACCCACCAGCTACATCTTTGCACGCAAGGAAGTGCTTGACAGTCGGGACCCACCTGGTCGAAGCGTACGTAGCGTTGTCAATCTGGTCACGAACATGTACGTACATATATACTGGTGGATGTAGAGGTGTGGACATGTCGTAGTAGAGGCGCGTACGTGTCGTAGTAGAGGCACGCACGTAGCATGTACACGTACGTACAGCGGCCAGTGTGCAAGAAAGAAAATACGGCCACGTATGTGTAAATACGGGCGGGGTCTTGAACACCTACTCGCGCATACGTACGGCTAGGGATCGTGTACATAGCTGGGTCAGAACGGAGAAACAACGTCGTCGTCGTGTTCATGGGGAGCCAACCGGCCTGGGTTGGAACGGAATGCGTCAGCGTGTTCATCGGGAGGGCTTGGATGGAACAGGCGATGGAAATGAGGCCTGGCGTACCGCAGAACGGAGGAAAATGCCTCGTGTTCAACTGGCCACGGTCCAAATGGGATCCTGTTCATCGGGAGGGGTGTGTCGTACCGCAAAACAGAGGAAACGGACCACCTACGGTCGAAACGGGGGTCCTGTTGAACGGGAGGGGTGTGGTGCACCGCAAAACAGACGAAACGGACTTGTGTTGGAGTGCTACGGTCGAAAAAGTGGTCCTATTGATCGGGAGGGGTGTGCCGTACCGCAAAACGGATGAAACAGACTTGTGTTGGAGCGCTACGGTCGAAACGGGGGTCCTGTTCATCGGGAGGGGTGTGGCATACCGCAAAACGGGACTCCACGGGATATTGTTCATCTCCACCGTCGACCTCCTCTAGCCTCCACGGGCTACCGTCGACCTCTTCCATCCTCCACGGGCTCCTGTTCATCCAGCCTCCACCGCGCGCTACTCCGCCGGCTACTGTTCAACCACCCCTCCACGGGCACCCCTCCGCCGTCTACTGTTCATCCAGCCCTCCACGGGGTCGTCCTGTTCATCCAGCCCTCCACACCACGGGGTCCTGTTCATCCAGAGGCAACGCCACCGCTCACTGTTCATCCACCCCCCCCCCCCCCCGCAACGCTCATTGTTCATCCAGAGAGGCAACATCGATCGGCTTCAGTTAGCAGCAGTAGCGAAGGAATCGCTCGATTGGGTTCAGTTAACAGCCATTGATCAATCACTCTGGTTCAGTAACGCGTAGCCTGCAGTGCAATCGCTCGGGTTTAGTTAGAGCCCAACGCCTCGCTCGGGTTCAGTTAGAGCCAACGCCTCGCACACACGCGCGTACGTGTACGAGAGAAATGTGCATCGCTCAGCCCCCGACCGCCCACTAACTCCCCGAAATTTTCCTCGCCCTCGCTTCTACCACGGTTTTTTCGTCATGGACGGCCCAAGAATGTCATGCAGCTGCGTCTCCGGCCCGCCCAGGACGAAACACCCATTTTCTGTCATGATTTTTTGTCATAGAAGTAGGAGCCCACCACATCTATGATGGTACCGAGTTTTGTCACAATTATCGTTATAGAAGTGTCATAAGTATGACAGAAAAAAAATTCGTTCGGCCCAAAATGTCACGGATGTGTCTTTTTTTGGTAGTGCAGTCTGATCGTCAGGGAGCTCGTTCCTAGTAAGGTAGGCGAGGAAAGGTTCGGTCCACGGGGCAATTACAGCCATGATTTCATGGGCCGAGGGTGTTATTTTAGCGCCCGAGCCCCCGATGATTTTGGAACTGTGTTCGGAATCTAGGGGTGTGATCGGCGCCGCACTAGGGTTGCCGCTCTCGTCCTTCCACACCACCGATGGCTTGAAGAGACTTTCCACAAAGGTGTTAGGTGGGAGGGTATCGCGTTTAGCACCCATGCAAGCAAGGATGTCCGTGGCTTGATTACTCTCTCGAGCCACGTGATGAAACTCGAGCCCCTCGAACCGAGCTGATATTTTGAGTACGACGTTGCGGTAAGCCACCATCTTTGGATCCTTTGCATCGAATTCTCTATTTATTTGGGATATTGCAAGGTTGGAATCCCCGCGCACCTCGAGGTGTTGTATGCCCATGGAGACGGCCATCCGGAGACCGTGCAGTAGGGCCTCGTATTCGGCTGCACTGTTAGAGTCTGTGTATAATATTTGAAGCACGTAGCGTACTGTGCCTCCTGTGGGGGATGTCAAGACGACACCGGCCCCAAATCCAGCTAACATTTTGGAGCCATTGAAGTGCATCACCCAGTTGGAATATGTGCCATACTCTTTAGGGAGATCGACCTATGTACATTCGGTGATGAAGTCAGCTAACACTTGAGATTTAATGGCTCGGCGTGCCTTGTACATTATTTCAAATGGTAAGAGCTCAATGGCCCATTGGGCAATCCGGCCGGTGGCATCCCGGTTGTTTATAATATCATTGAGTGGTACTTCGGAAGCCACCGTGATCGAGCACTCTTGAAAGTAGTGCCGCAGCTTGTGGGATGCCATACAGACCGCATAGGCTATCTTTTGATAATGCGGGTATCATGATTTGCATGGTGTAAGGACCGTCGATACATAGTATACTGGTTTTTGGAGTGGGAATTTATATCCCTCTTCCTCTCGTTCAAGGGCGAGCACCGCACTCACCACCTGGTGTGTTGCAGATATATAGAGCAACATCGGCTCGCTGACGTTTGGTGCGGCCAGTATTGGGTTGCTTGCTAACAGAATTTTTATTTCTTCCAATCCGGCTATGGCAGCATCCATTCACGTGAAGTGGTCGGTGCGTCGGAGCAAGATATGCAATGGCAATGCATTTTCTCCTAGTTTGGAGATAAAACGGCTCAAAGCTGCCACGCACCCTGCTAGTTTTTGGACCTGCTTGAGGTCAATTGTGACAAGGCTCGGATTTTGGCTGGGTTTGCTTCAATTCCTCCATTGGAGACAATGAACCCAAGCAGTTTTCTAGCGGGGACGCCGAAAACGCGCTTTTCCGGATTGAGCCGTATGTCATATGTTCGGAGGTTGTCGAATGTAAGGCGTAAGTCATCCACCAAGGATGCAACATGCTTGGTTTTGATTACTACGTCATCGACATATGCCTCCACAGTCTTGCCGAATTGCTTTTCCAGCCATGTTTGAATCATGCGCTGGTAAGTGGCGCCGGCGTTCTTGAGCCCGAAAGGCATAGTGTTGAAATGGAAGGGCTCATATGGGGTGATGAATGCCATTGCGGCCTGGTCGGATTCTTTCATCTTAACTTGATGGTATCCGGAGTATGCGTCGAGGAAACACAATGAATCGTGTCCTGCGGTTGCGTCACTAATCTGGTCGATGTGAGGTAGTGGAAAGGGGTCCTTAGGGCAGGCCTTATTAAGGTCTTTGAAATTGACACACAGGCACCAGGATTTATCCTTCTTCGGTACCATGACCAGGTTCGCTAGCCAGTCTGGATGTTTGATCTCTCTGATAAACCCGGCTTCAAGTAGCTTGGCTAGTTCCTCCCCCATAGCCTGTCGTTTGGGTTTGGAAAATCACCGCAGTATTTCTTTACTGGTTTGTATCCCTTCAATATATTGAGACTATGTTCAGCTAGTAGGCATGGGATTCCTGGCATATCCAAAGGGTGCCAGGCGAAGATGTCCCAATTCTCTTGCAAAAACGCGAGTAATGCAGCGTCGACTGTCGGATCCAGCTGCGCCCCAATGGAAGCTGTCTTCTTGGGGTCCGTCGAGTGAACTTGAAATTTGACTATTTCATCTGCTGGCTTGAAGGAAATGTACTTTGGTCTCTTATCGAGGATTACGCCGTCCTTGTCCACTCTAGAATGTAGGATGGTCAATTCTTTGGCCGTGAGGGCCTCGGATCGTGCCTCGAGGGCCAGAGAGGCGGTTTTATTTTCGGCACGAAGTGCTATGTCCGAATCACTGGTGATAGTGATAACTCCATTGGGCCCGGGCATTTTGAGCTTCATATACTTCTAATGGGGTATAGCTTGAAAATGTGTGAATGTGTCTCGCCTCAGCAGGGCGTGATACCCGCTGTTGAAAGGTGCCACATGCAAGAGTAATTCTTCGGACCTATAGTTCTCCGGCGTGCCGAATACCATGTCGAGTTTGATTTTCCCCAAGCATCTTTCTTCCCGACTGGGATAATTCCTTGGAAGGTTGTATTACTCTGCTCAATGCGACTCCTATCCATTTGCATTTTATTGAGCATGTCCTCATAAACGAGGTTCAGTCCGCTGGCACCGTCCATTAACACTTTGGTGAGCCAAAAGCGGTCCATGATTGGGTTTAGGACCAAAGCGGCTGGTGCCCGGACTGAGCGGGACCTTGGTTCGTCATCCGCATTGAAAGTAATCACCATATCGTTCCAAGGGTTTACTGCTGCTACTTGGCAGACTTCGGTGAGGTCACGGAGCGCCCTTTTGCGCCGATTATTTGATGAGAAAGTCTCGAAGACTGTGAGTACTTTGAGATCGTCGTCCTTCGAAGAGTACTTCTCTGGGTTAGTGTTGTTGAGGATAACCTTCCGCTCTTGGCCACTTGCCGGAGTATCCAACATGCCCGTAGGCTGTGTGTTGGTTCGGTATTCGGCGTCACGTGTATTTGACAGGGCCTATCGAGCCATTCCTCGAAAACAGTTCTATGTCCTGTAAAGGGCTTAATTTTCCTGTCCAAGGGATGATGTTCAGGTGCCTCGCGAGGGTGCATCTCTTTTCCTTGTCCGGGAGATGGCTTAAAGGCTGCGGTTCCTAGTGGGCTGCCTGAGTTTTCCAAGCGCTTTCCATTGCGCAGTACTTCTGTACTATGTGTGTCAAATCTGCAAAGTGCAGTACGCAATGGCGGTTGAGGGCATTAAGTATTCCCTCGTCCGAACAGTTATTGTGGAATACTGAAATCATGTCGTTGTCGCAGCAATCTTTGATCTTGTTTTTAACAAGGATGAATCTGGCCCAAAAGTGATGGACTGTTTCCTGAGGCAGCTGCCGCACATACATTAGATCACATGTCCGGTGGACCGGAATCGCTTGGGGAATATTGTCTGTGGTGGGTGGGCGGGCTTAAATTCGCACTCTGACCCACTGTGGAATCTGGAGTTTGATGAATTTCCGAGGTCACCAGCTCGGGCTCCAGAGTGTCCGGTGAGTTTTCGGACTTAACGTCTGGTCCTATGTTCGGAGAACAGGGAGAGTCCTCCCAGACACGGGTATCCGGTCCTCCGGGCTCGGAAATCCGAACATAGTTCATTCTCAATGTAGGAGAAGAGTTATTGTTGGCCTCTTTCTCCACAACCGCTACTAGATGGGTGATTGGCGGAGATTTGATTTCTCTCTGAACGGGTTTAAGCCCAATCCAATCATAGTCAGTTGTGACTCCCAAGGCAGCGATGCGATCTAGAAGCTTGTTCAAAGATGTTACATCTGCCGGATCCATCTTGTCAGAATATTCGGGCCCTATGCGGAGATTATTTTTGGCAACTTGGGCCGCCTTTGGCTTAACGGCCGAACAGGCGCCCATGGTGAAGCTGCCAAGGCGGAGGGTCTGCCCTGAAACTAGGGCTCCTCCCGAAGTGATGATATCATTGATGACAAGGTGAGCCATCAATCCTTCTATCGACGACACAGAGGAACTCTCAATGAAAGCACCAATGCCGGTGTCAAAACCGGCGGATCTCGGGTAGGGGGTCCCGAACTGTGCGTCTAAGGACCGAAGGTAACAAGATGCAGGGACACGATGTTTACCTAGGTTCGGGCCCTCTAGATGGAGGTAATACCCTACTTCCTACTTGATTGACTTTGATGAGTATAGGGCTTACAAGGGTTGATCTACCTCGAGATCGTGATGGCTAAACCCTAGATGTCTAGCCTGTATGATTATGATTGCCCCTACGGACTAAACCCTCCAGTTTATATAGACACCGGAGGGGGCTAGAGTTGTACAGAGTCAATTTACAGAGAAAGGAATCTTCATATCCGAGCGCCAAGCTTGGCTTCCACGCCAAGGGGAGTCCCATCCGAACACATGGGTACACCTTCGATCTTGTATCTTCACGGCCCATGAGTCCGGCCCATGTCACATAGCCCGGACACCCGAGGACCCCCTAATCCAGGACTCCCTCAACGACCATGGGTGGAGAAGGGAAGCATAAACAAAAGCTAAGTTCACATTCTTGTGAACTCTTCTCAGACCCCGCACTTGCACATCCCTTGGTCAACCAAGGTTTCGTATGGCGAGTCCTCTGCGCGAGGGAACCTTACCATATTTGTTTGTGCCCTTGCTTTGTTTTGAGTCCACTCAACAAAGTGGGTGGCCGCATCATGGACTGTTAAGGAAAAACCCATCGGGGGCGTGCCCTTGTCAACAGAATGCTAAGGACCCGTTCCTCAAAGCAATCGCGGCAACATGCTGTTGGCAGGTAACCAAAGTACGCGAGGAAATTAACCATACAAATACCTACAGAGAAGCGAAGGGGTCTTGGGGAACGTAGGATGCAATTTCAAAAATTCCTACAATCATGCTAGATCTATCTAGAAGATGCATAGCAACGAGCGCGGGAGAGTGTGACCACGTCCCTCGTAGACCGAAAGCAGAAGCGTTAGCTTAATGCAGTTGATGTAATCGAACGCCTTCGCGATCCAACCGATCAAGCACCGAAAGTACGACACCTCTGAGTTGTGCACACGTTCAACTCGATGATGTCCCTCGAACTCTTGATCCAGCAGAGGGTCGAGGGAGAGTTTCTTCAGCACGATGGCGTGGTGACAGTGATGGTGATGTGATCCGCGCAGGGTTTCGCCTAAGCACTACGTGAATATGACCGGAGGAGTAAACCGTGGAGGGAGACGTCGCACACGGCTTGGAACAGTTGGTGTGTCTCCAAGGGGTGCCCTTCCCACGTATATAAAGGAGGGAGAGGAGGAGGCCCGCCATCAGGGGCGCGCCAAGGAGAGGGGAGTCCTACTAGGACTCTAGTCCTAGTAGGATTCGCCCCCCCCCCTCTTTTTTTCCTTGTCATGGAGGGGGAAAGAGGGAAGGGAGAGGGAAGAGGAGAAGGAAAGGGGGGCGCGCCCCCTCCCCTAGTCCAATTCGGACTCCCTATGGGAGGGGGCGCAGCCACCCTTTGTGGGCTGCCTCCCCTCTCCCCTATGGCCCATGTAGGCCCATTACTTTCCCCGGGGGGTTCCGGTAACCCCTCGGTACTCCAAAAAATACCCGAACCACTCTGAAACCATTCTGGTGTTTGAATACCATCGTCCAATATATCAATCTTTACCTCTCGAACATTTCGAGACTCCTCGTCATGTCCGTGATTTCATCTGGGACTCCAAACAAACTTCGGTCACCAAAACACATAACTCATAATACAAATTGTCATCGAACGTTAAGCGTGCGGACCCTACGGGTTCGAGAACTATGTAGACATGACCGAGACACCTCTCTGGTCAATAACCAATAGCGGAACCTAGATGCTCATATTGGCTCCCACATATTCTACGAAGATCTTTATCGGTCGAACCGTAAGGACAACATACGTTATTCCCTTTGTCATCGGTATGTTACTTGCCCAAGAGTCGATCGTCGGTATCCTCATACCTAGTTCAATCTCGTTACCGGCAAGTCTCTTTACTCGTTCCATAATGCATCATCCCATAACTAACTCATTAGTCACATTGCTTGCAAGGCTTATTATGATGTGCATTACCGAGAGGGCCTAGAGATACCTCTCTGATACTAGGAGTGAGAAATCCTAATCTCGATCTATGACAACCCAACAAAACACCTACGGAGATAGCTGTAGAGCATCTTTATAATCACCCTTTTATGTTGTGACGTTTGATAGCACACAAGGTATTCCTCTGGTATTCGAGAGTTGCATAATCTCATAGTCAAAGGAATATGTATATGTCATGAAGAAAGTTGTGGCTAAAACTTAACGATCATTGTGCTAAGCTTACAGATGGGTCTTGTCCATCACATCATTCTCCTAATGATGTGATCCCGTTCATCAAATGAAAACACATGCCTATGGTCAGGAAACTTAACCATCTTTGATTAACGAGCTAGTCTAGTAGAGGCATACTAGGGACACATTGTTTTGTCTATATATTCACGCATGTATCAAGTTTCTGGTTAATACAATTCTAGCATGAATAATAGATATTTATCATGACATAAGGAAATATAATAACAACTTTATTATTGCCTCTAGGGCATATGTCCTTCAGTCTCCCACTTGCACCAGAGTCAATAATCTAGATTACAATGTAATGATTCTAACGCCCATGGAGTCTTGGTGTTGATCATGTTTTGCTCGTGGAAGAGGCTTAGTCAATGGTCTGCCACATTTAGATCCGTATGTATTTTTCATATCTCTATGTATCCCTCCTTGACTTGATCACAGATGGATTTAAAGCATCGCTTGATGTGTTTGGTTCTTTTGTGAAATCTGGATTCCTTCGCGAAGGCTATTGCTCCAGTATTGTCACAAAAGATTTTCATTGGACCCGATTCACTAGGTATTACACCTAGATCGGATATGAACTCCTTCATTAGCTACTTCCGAAGCAGCTATGTACTCCGCTTCACACGTAGATCCCGCCACGAGGCTTTGCTTGGAACTGCACCAACTGACAGCTCCACCATTCAATATAAATATATATCCGGTTTGTGACTTAGAGTCACCCGTATCAATGTCAAAGCTAGCATCGACGTAACCATTTACAACGAGCTCTTTGTCACCTCCATAAATGAGAAACATATCCTTAGTCCTTTTCAGGTACTTCAGGATGTTCTTGACCGATGTCCAGTGATCCACTCCTGGATTACTTTGGTACCTCCCTGCTATACTTATAGCAAGGCACACATCAGGTCAGGTACACAGCATAGCATACATGATAGAACCTATGGCTGAAGCATAGGGAATGACTTTCATTTTCTCTCTATCTTCTACAGTGGTCGGGCATTGAGTCTGACTCAACTTCACACCTTGTAACACAGGCAAGAACCCTTTCTTTGACGGATTCATTTTGAACTTCTTCAAAATCTTATCAAGGTATGTGCTTTGTGAAACTCCAATTAAGCATCTTGATCTATCTCTATAGATCTTGATGCCCAATATATAAGCAGCTTCACCGAGGTCTTTCATTGAAAACTATTATTCAAGTATCCCTTTATGCTATCCAGAAATTCTATATCATTTGCAATCAACAATATGTCATCCACATATAATATTGGAAATGCTACAGAGCTCCCACTCATTTTCTTGTAAATACAGCTTCTCCAAAAGTCTGTATAAAACCATATGCTTTGATCACCTCATCAAAATGTATATTCTAACTCTGAGAGGCTTGCACCAGTCCATAAATGGATCGCTGGAGCTTGCACACTTTGTCAGCACCCTTAGGATCGACAAAACCTTCTGGTTGCATCATATACAACTCTTCTTTAAGAAAACCATTAAGGAATACAATTTTGACATCAATTTTCCAGATTTCATAATCATAAAATGCGGCAATTGCTAACATGATTCGGACAGACTTTAGCATCGGTACGGGTGAGAAGGTCTCATCATAGTCAACTCCTTGAACTTGTCGAAAACCTTTTGTGACAAGTCGACCTATGTAGATAGTAACATTACCATCAGTGTTAGTCTTCTTCTTAAAGATCCATTTATTCTCTATGGCTTGCCCATCATCGGGCAAGTCCACCAAAGTCCATACTTTGTTCTCATACATGGATCCCATCTTAGATTTCTTGGCCTCAAGCCATTTTATAGAATATTGGCTCATCATCACTTCCTGATAGTTTGGACGTTCGTCATGGTCTAGTAACATGACTTCCAGAACAGGATTACCATACCACTCTGATGCGAAATGTGCTCTGGTTGACCTACGAGGTTCGGTAATAACTTGATTTGAAGTTTCATGATCATTATCATTAGCTTCCTCGCTAATTGGTGTAGGCATCACCAGGACTGATTTCTGTGATGAACTACTTTTCAATTCAAGAGAAGGTACAATTACCTCATCAAGGTCTACTTTCCTCCCACTCACTTCTTTCAAGAGAAACTCCTTATTTAGAAAGGATCCATTCTTAGCAACAAAGATATTGCCTTCGGATCTGTGATAGAAGGTGTACCCAACAGTCTCTTTTGGGTATCCTATGAAGACGCCCTTCTCTGATTTGGGTTCAAGCTTATCAGGCTGAAGCTTTTCACATAAGCATCACAACTCCAAACTTTAAGAAACGACAACTTAGTTTTCTTGCCAAACCACAGTTCATACGGTGTCGTCTCAATGGATTTAGATGCTGCCCTATTTAAAGTGAATGCAGTTGTCTCTAATGCATAACCCCAAAACGATAGCGGTAAATCCATAAGAGACATCATAGTTCGCACCATATCTAATAAAGTATGATTATGACATTCGGACACACCATTACGCTGTGGTGTTCCAGGTGGCCAGAGTTGTGGAACTATTCCACATTGTTGTAAATGAAGGCCAAACTCGTAACTCAAATATTCGCCTTCGCGATCAGATCGTAGAAACTTTATTTTCTTGTTACGATGATTCTGTTGGGGAACATAGCATGCAATTTCAAAAAATATCCTACGATCACGCAAGATCTATCTAGGAGATGCATAGCAACGAGAGGGGGAGAGCGTGTCCACATACCCTCGTAGACCAAAAGCGGAAGCATTAGCTTAACGCGGTTGATGTAGTCGAACATCTTAGTGATCCAACCGATCAAGCACCGAAAGTACGGCACCTCCGAGTTTTGCACACGTTCAACTCGATGACGTCCCTCGAACTCTTGATCCAGCAGAGGGTCGAGGGAGAGTTTCGTCAGCACGACGGCACGGTGACATTGATGGTGATGTGATCCACGCAGGGCCTCGCCTAAGCACTACGTGAATATGACCGGAGGAGTAAACCGTGGAGAGAGACGCCGCAGACGGCTTGGAACAATTGGTGTGTCTCCAAGGGGTGCCCTGCCCACGTATATAAAGGAGGGAGAGGAGGAGGCCGGCCACCAGGGGCGCACCAAGAAGAGGGGAGTCCTACTAGGACTCCAGTCCTAGTACGATTCGCCCCCCCCCCTCTTTTTTTCCTTTTCATGGAGGGGGAAAGAGGGAAGGGAGAGGGAAAAGGAGAAGGAAAGGGGGTATGTCGGTGTCAAAACCGGCGGATCTCGGGTAGGGGGTCCCGAACTGTGCTCTAGGCGGGTGGTAATAGGAGAGAAGGGACACGATGTTTTTACCCAGGTTCGGGCCCTCTCGATGGAGGTAAAACCCTACTCCTGCTTGATTGATATTGATGATATGGGTAGTACAAGAGTGGATCTACCACGAGATCAAGGAGGCTAAACCTTAGAATCTAGCCTATGGTATGATTGTTGTAATGGTTGTTCATCCTACAGACTAAAACCCTCCGGTTTATATAGACATCGAAGAGGGCTAGGGTTACAAAGAGTCGGTTACAATGGTAGGAGATCTACATATCCGTATCGCCAAGCTTGCCTTCCACGCCAAGGAAAGTCCCATCCGGACACGGGACGAAGTCTTCAATCTTGTATCTTCATAGTCTTGGAGTCCGGCCGATGATGATAGTCCGGCTATCCGGACACCCCCTAGTCCAGGACTCCCTCAGTAGCCCCTGAACCAGGCTTCAATGACGATGAGTCCGGCGCGCATATTGTTCGGCATTGCAAGGCGGGTTCCTCCTCCGAATAATTCATAGAAGATTGTGAACACCAGGATAGTGTCCGGCTCTGCAAAATAAGTTCCACATACCACCGTAGAGAGAATAATATGTACACAAGTTCAATCTGCTGACGTATTTTGTGGCATGACGTCACACCACCAACAAGCCTTTACTTGAATCGTTTTTTATTATACCACCTCAGCGCGTTTAGCGAAGCGGTTTCCTTGGCATGTCTTGTCAAAGCAGAGATTGTGTTCCCCTTATTTCGGGATTCCCATCAATACGGACGTGGGTAACCCAACCGCGCCATTGATGGTGGCGCTTGGGAGATAAGCGAGTTTTACCAGGCCGGTGGGGACGCATAGTCTTCGTCCGCCCATATATAAGGGGATAAGGATCCACCTTTTTTACCTACGCCTTCTTCCTCCTTTGCTTATCCATCTCCGCGCACTCGAGCTCCAGCGCCCAAGTCCGCACATCTCATCTCAACCTTCTCCAGCCATGTCCGGAGCGGGAGGCAAGTGGATGGCCTCCTCCGTTACGGAGGGGCACATCGAGAAGCTGCGCGGCGCCAGATACCTCTCCAGCGACATCGTGCATCGGCTGCCCGACGAGGGGCAGCTCATCCTCACCCCCAGGCCTCATGAGAGGGTCGTATTCCTTCCCCACTTCCTTCGCGGACTGGGCTTCCCACTTCATCCCTTCGTCCGGGGGCTCATGTAGTACTACGGCCTGGACTTCCACGATCTGGCGCCAAACTTCATCCTCAACATCTCGGCGTTTATCGTCGTGTGCGAGGCCTTCCTCTGCATCCAGCCCCACTTCGGCTTGTGGCTAAAAACCTTCAATGTCAAGCCGAAGGTGGTGAAGGGCGTCCAAGCGGAGTGCGGAGGTGCCATGGTGGGCAAAATGCCCAACGTCATCTGGCTCGAGGGTGCCTTCATGGAGTCCGTCAAAGGGTGGCAATCGGGGTGGTTCTACATCACCGAGTCGCGTGACCCTAAATGGGCAGCGGCCCCCGAGTTCAGATCTGGTATCCCCATGCAGCCCACCTCCTGGAAAGAGAAGGGCTTGCTATGGGGTAGTTCGGAGGAGCTTACAGGACTCCAGTCCTGTCTCCAGACCCTGGTGAACAAGAAGCTTAAGCTTGTCAATGTGATCCAGGTCATGCTCGTCCGCCGGATTCTCCCCTGCCAACAACGGGCCTTCAATTTGTGGGAGTTCTATCCGGCACAGCACCGGACCCTGAGCGGGCTCTTCGACACGACATACGAAGCTGCCTGGAGGGTGTTGTTCAAGGGCGGAGAAGCCCCCGCATCCGCAACTGAAGACCGTGGATTCAGCACCAAGCGCCCAGCTGAAAGTGCGTTATATCGACTACAGGGGGGTGAATAGGCGATTTTTATGAATTCTTCACTGAGGAAGTGCATTATATCGACTAGAGGGGGGGTGAATAGGCGATTTTTATGAATTCTTCACTGAGGAATTTGCTGGTGAGGAAATTCCTTAGCGAAGAACTACTTGCAGCGGAATGAGTACTTAGAAGTAAACATAACAGGATACAAACATAGTCATCATGATGAAATGAAGACTAGCACAGAGTACAGAAAGCATAAACACAGGATAACAAGATGAAGACGGATAGACTGAAGAAATTGAACTGAGGAATTTGTGAAAGTCTTCAGTCAAAGTCTTCAAGCACAGATATGAACAACATACAACACAGTAATGAGGAAATGAAAGAGTTGAGGAAATAGAACCAGTTAGTTGGTGAAGACAATGATTTGGTAAACCAGTTCCAACTGATGTCTCAGTTGTACGTCTGGTTGGAGCGGCTGAGTATTTAAACTCGAGGACACACAGTCCCGGACACCCAGTCCTCACCGTATTCTCCTTGAACTAAGACCACGCAGGCCTCGTCCAATCACTCGTGGTAAGTCTTCAGGTGACTTCCAAACCTTCACAGACTTGGTCACTCGGCGATCCACAATTCCTCTTGGATGCTCTAGACCTTGACGCCTAACCGTCTGGAAGAAGCACAGTCTTCAAAGGTAACAAGCGTCGGATCCACGCAGGATCAATTTCTTCAGTGATGCTCAATCACTTTGGGTTTGTGGGGGTTTGGTTTTGGGATTTTCCTCACTTGATGATTTTTGCTCAAAGTCCTCGGTGGATGGGTTGCTCTCAGATGACAAGTGTCAAGTTCTCTCGGAGCAGCCAACCAACTAGTGGTTGTAGGGGGCGGCTATTTATAGCCTAGGGAGCAGCCCGACATGATAAGACATAAATGCCCTTCAATAATATGACCGTTAGGTGGATAAGATATTTTGGACAGCCGGCGCGCAGCACAGCAACGGTTGGAAATTTGACTCTCAAATTCCTCAGGTCTATCATGTTCCTCACTGTGTAGGCAATTCGCGCTGGCGAATTCCTAACTCCTCAGTCAGAGAAAAGTCCTCAGTGACCAGAAGAACTGCGTCTCTGTCACTGAAGAAATTGACTGAACTGTATGAGATTTCCAATGGCTTCACTCGAAGGGATTGGTAGGTGTAGGATTTTGAGTTGAGCATCACATGGAAATTTTTCCTTGGTATTTCCTCGACCCCCTTTAACAGTACGGTGTTTCCTATGACTCAAGAAAGAGAAAATG
This sequence comes from Triticum aestivum, assembly GCF_018294505.1. NCBI lineage: Eukaryota > Viridiplantae > Streptophyta > Magnoliopsida > Poales > Poaceae > Triticum > Triticum aestivum. Next base: position 114,118,955 of record NC_057807.1, on the reverse strand, counting down.
GAACTACGAAAACAAAAGTCTTCACGCTCCATATTCCTCGAATGAATACCAAGTCTTCAAGGTCACACCAATTTCTTCACTTTCAAAGTCTTCAGAAAGTCTTCAGAATATCAAAGTCTTCAGTCGAAGAACTTCATTTTTAGGGGTCGACTTTCTCTGTAAATATCAAACTCCTCATAGACTTATAGACCTGTGTACACTCACAAACGCATCAGTCACTTAACCTATAAGTCTTCAATACACCAAAATCACTAAGGGGCACTAGATGCACTTACAATCTCCCCCTTTTTGGTGATTGATGACAACATAGGTTAAGTTTTCAACGGGGATAAACATATGAAGTGTAAATACTGATATTGAGGAATTTGATTGCAAGATATAGAAGAACTCCCCCTGAATATATGCACAGTGAGGAATTTGCTTTTGAGACAATGCACATTTGAAGAATTGAATCATGGAGATCTCCCCCTATATCTTGTAATTCATACACGCATTTGATATATAATATGAAGACTTTGAAATGCATGATGAAAAATGGTGCCTGATGAGATTCAGCATGCGTGCAATAATATTAACGAGGAATAAGCATGCAGAATAACACATCAAAAGTATTAGAGCACGGTGCATCAAAGTCAGAGCACAATGCACCGTTCAAAAAGTATCAGGGCACCATCGGATTTAAGATTACAACTCGATCCAATAAAAGTTTCGGAAGAACGAGAGTTGTAACTTAACAAAACGCCCATAATATAAACCCGCTTGAAGACTAACTCAGATTTCTCCCCCTTTGTCATCAAATGACCAAAAGGGTCGAAACTGAGGACTAACGCCCCTGAAGAATTTCAAGTCGATGGAGGAGCGCTAGCGTTGTCGGGGTTGTTCGTTGAAGTAGGGCCTGCCGCAGTGTCGTCCAAATCTTCATGCTCATCAGTTTCACGCGATGAAGAATAAGAACTGGCCACCAGATCAGGAACTTTGACTCTCTTGAATTTCTTCGGAGGTGGTGCAGACCAGTCAAATGCTTCCTGGAGACCCATAGTCTTCAGTTCTTCCGCGGAATATACATGAGTAAGAACAGCCCAGGTGCGGTTGAGGGTTTCATGAAGGTGATACTGATTTTTCTTCACTGCATTATGGGTTGAGGTCATGTTGTGAAGAATTGCAGCAAACTGACGCTTTACCCATTTGTGATTGCGATCAACCTTCTGATGAAGACTGAGGAGTAACTCACGGTCAGTCATCACCCTGGGTGCTGTGGCTTGAGGATTTTGCTTAGCTGAGGTATTTGCGGCAGTGTCATGTGTTGCAGAATCGTCATTGGTGGAGTAAGATGTAGCTAGACGGAATTGACCATCCAATGGACGAGTGCCTTCATCGATCACAGCAGCTGCCCTGCCCTTATCATCAGATGATGAAACTGGTCGCTTGAGGACTTCAATGGGCGGCAAGTAGCTACCATGGTTCAGAGTGTCAGCCTTGCAATTCAGTGAAGATCTTGCCCTTATGAATCTCATAATCCAAGGCGCATAGGGCTTCAGCTCAAAAGGTGACATTGCAACATTAGCCAGAGTCCTCATGAAGAAATCATGAAAGTTGATGGGAACGCCATGAATGATGTTGAAAAGCATGTTCTTCATGATGCCAACGACATCTTCATCATTTGAGTCGTGGCCTTTGATAGGACTCATTGTCTTCGTCAGGATTCAATAGACAGTCCGAGGCACATACAACAATTCCTTGACGAGGAATTTGGTTCGAGGGGCCTGCCCTGGCTTCAAAGGCTTCATGAGCACTTGCATATAATGATCTGTCAGTTCGCGGTCATTGTAGATGCAACGTGCACTGTCATGGAGAGGATCAAGAGGAAGGACACAAAGCAATTCAGTTGCTGGTGCCTTGTAGTGAGTGTTTTCTGTCATCCAATCCAGCACCCATGAATTGACATCTTCAGCATCTCCAGTGATATGCAAAGTGGCATAGAACTGAAGAATGAGTTCTTCATTCCAATCACAGATATCAGTGCAGAAGTTCAGTAGTCCTGCATCGTGAATAACTCGGAGGACCGGTTCGAAGCACGACAGAGATTCCATATCCACATGAGGATTATGCTCATGATCGAAGATTTTGTCCTTGTCAAAGAGCACCGAGGAATAGAAGTTTGCTTGAGTAGCAGTCCAGAAACATCTCTTCCTTATGCGAGCAGAGTCATATGGATTGTAATCAGTGAAGAACACATGCTCAGAAAAGAAGTCTGCAGCCTTGAATTTTTGCTTGCTAGAGAACGGATTCTTCGGTTTGGGCAGAGGAGTGTTAGTGATTTGCAGCACAACCTCAGGAATGACGATCTCAGGTGCTTCAGACTGAGGAATTTCTGGTTCCTCTTCTTGTGCAGTTTGGGAATCAGTAGCAGCAGGTTCTTCAGCACTAGCGGCTGGAATCTCTTCATGAACAGACGATGTGGGATGAGTTTCTTCAGAGCCCATTTGAACAGTTGTAGCCGGGGACTGAGGAATTTGTTGAATAGGAATGAAGAGAGGAGTATTGGGATGCTGACTTTCCAAAAGTCATCGTTCATCACAGGTGTAGTGCATCCAACATCCACATCTTCATCTTCTTTTTCAATTTCCTCAACACCAGCCTCTTCAGTTGTGAACTGAGGCATGGGTGAGGAAACGACTGGTGTTGAAGGGAATGTTTCCACTTCAATTTCTTCATCAAACTGCTCTGAGATAGCAACAGAATGATTTTCTTCATCAGATCCGCTTGGGATCTTGTAGTCTTCTCCATAAGGAACAATTTCCTTTGATGACATGGAGGAAATCGGAATGTCATCAATAGGATTTTCAAGCGAGCTGGTCATTGGCTTCATTTTCTTCGCGGCCGAAGAATCTGACGCAGCTGATGCCTTCCTTTTCTTCACTGCAGCTCACTCTGCAGCCTTGGTCTTGTTTACTTCATAAGCAGAAGGAAGAATTGGAGTTGGTGTTGGCGCAGGAGGAGATGAGGACTGTGGTTCATTTTCTTCAGGCGCAACTGGTGCAGTTGCCCTGATCTCTTCAGTTTCTTCAGGCGCACCACTAGTGGATGCCCTTGGAATTTCCTCAGCGGCTGGAATGGAATCATCGGCCCTGGAACTTGTATTCTCATCAGTAGGCTGAAAGTCATCAGCAGTGCTGGCATGTTCTTTAGCAGGCTGAGCAGAGTCTGCAGCCTGAGGATTTTCTTGTTGCGATGGGGCTGCAACAGTTGTCATTTTCTTCGTCAAATTGACGAATCTCACTTTGGCTCCTTGCCAATCAGCATTGTATGCATCGAAATCTTTGCTGAGGGCTTGGATCTCAGATTGAGCCTTGAGAAGTTCTTCAGGTGTCAGTCTGACAACGTTCTTCTTCAGAAGCTTCTCCTTTCTAGCTTGTGCTCTCTTTATTTCACGAGCCTTTTCAAACTTCCATTTCTCTTGAGCGATGAAATGGGTTAGCATATGACTTTGACCAGGAGTCAGAGGCAGATCAAGCATTGGAGTGTTTGGATCCTTATGCCATAAGTCAATGTAGTCGAGGATCTTCTTCGGATCCAGAAGCAGAGGCACAGGTGTTCCTTTGGCTCTAGCGGCCTTTGCTTGTCTGTCTCTGATGATTTCTGCAAGTTCTTCATCAGAAGCCTCGTCATCAGAGGGCATTTGGAAAGCAACCTGTTTCTTTCTTGGACTTGGCCGAGGACCGCGTCCAGCTGTTGCTTTTGTCTTCAGCAGAGTGGGGCCTGATGAGGACATTGGTGCAGCTGAGGAACTCGCTGAGACACCAGAAGCAATTGAGAAACCATGAGTCCTTTGACATGTAGCCAGATGCACAGGAGTTGAGGACTTGGAGGGAGCTGCTGAGGACTTTGGTGGAGCAGCAGTAGTCTGAGGAATTTGCCGTGAGGGCGCGGCTGAGGAACTTGGCCGTGAGGGCGCTGATGGTGAAGCACTTGGCTTGCGAGCAGGCTTCTTCGGCATTGATTTCCTCGGCTTGACCAAGGTCTCAGCGGCAGCAGCAGCAGCAGAATCCTCATTGAATTTCCTCACTGCCTCCTTGGCTTGTCTTGCCAATTTTGCTTGGCGCCTAGCCCATTCTTCAGGAAAGTCTTCACCACTTTTGATGCTAGTGGGATCAGCGACTTGGCCAGGTGCCAATGGAGCTCTTGGGCATGGAGGATTTAAGGCGAATTTCTTCATGTACTTTGGAGTAACATATCGATATTCCCTCCATTCTCGTGCCCATCTTCGTTCAATCCTCTGAATGCGCACTTTGCGCTGATTTTTGTTTTCTTTGCCAAACTTGGCTTCATCAGGTGTGCATTAATCCTTGTATATTTCATCAGGGATCTCGAAAGCAGTCATGACCTCCGGTCTCTTTCCTCCTTTTTGCGGTCCCTTTCCTTCAGCCATTTTCTTCAGATGAGGAATTTGAACAATTGAACACTCTGAAGAAGTATGCAGTTTTTCTTCGAGGAACGCTGCAAATGAGTTAAGTTGATGAGAACCTAGTGATTCAGCAGCGGACATGAGTACCTGTGAACAGAGTGTACGTGCGAGGAATTTGGAGAGGTCATATGCGTTCTCAGAAGATTTTTCGAAAAAGACAAGTTTTGAGGAATTTGACCAGTTGAGCCTTGAGGAATTTCACTAAGCGTTCTTGTCTTAGGTTCCAGAGTTGTACAGATCGAAAATCCGCACAATTGAGGAATCTTGAAGAAATGAGTGCTTAGAGAGATGGATCAAGAGCATACAGTGTGTGAGGTGTTCATATGTGAAGATTTGAAGAATAAAACACCTTTGAAGATTTTCAGAAAAGTTTGAGAATCAAAGCGAGTAATAAAAGTGACTTTTAATTACCCGAACTGAAGAACACGACGAACAGAGATGAACAGCGGTGAAGTTCATCAAGTTAGATCTCCCACGCCCTAACTTGGCAGAGGGAGACAGCTACGGCGGCGGCGGAGTGAAGATTTCCGCAGCCGGCGCGAGTACGATGGCGACGAGGTCGAGGCAGTGAAGCTCTTCCTCACCGGCGGCGATGGAGTAGCGGCGGCGCTAGGGTTTGAGGAGAGCTCGAGCGAGAGACAGCGACCGAGCGGAGTAAATGAAGTAAGGAAGGGGAGAGGGGTATTTATAGCCATGGTAAAAACTGTTCGCCCGAAGATTTTGGGACGAACATGCCCCTGCCCTTTCTTCTTCACACGACATGTGTCACCCACGTACTGTGCAGATGAGATCGTGTAAGATCGTGGGTGATTATAATAATGCATTGTGGGATGCGGAACGGTTTGAGTGGTAAAACTGAAAATCTGGATAAGATTTGTTTTAAAGTTTTGTTCGCAATTTCTTTAGCTGACAAGGATACAGTGAAGACTTTGAACGAGTTTCAATCAGAACGCACATGAAGAATTTGTGAATAGATTGGGTTGAGTGTAGCATAGAGGGGGAAGGGTCCGATCACATTCACTTAGCAGAAATCGCAACTTGAAGAAATAGCAATAAGTGAATGCTGCAGAGGACATAAACTCATATATAATATAGCCAATGAAGAAAAACGACGGAAATAGTGAAGATTTTGCAAAGTTGAAGAATTTGAAAGACTGAAGAATTTCAAAAATGAGGAAAAACTCAAATTGAAGATTTTCAACTTTTGTGGTGGCGTGACCCACCATATAAGAATGATGATTTCAGACACCGCGCACAATTGTCATAGGGTTCTGAGAATCAAATTCTTCATTAATTTCTTCACACTTACAGTGTTATTCTTCATTGATTGAAGAAAAACATTTCTTCATGTGTTGCACATCTAAGCCATCAATTCTGCATAAGGGTTAGGATGTGTGTCCTTTTCAAAGAACATTCGAAGATTCTAAGATATTTAGCTCACACCGCAACTTGCTAAATCTCTTCTCATCCAAGGGCTTAGTGAAGATATCAGCTAGCTGTTCTTCAGTCTTCACATGCTCGATGGAGAAGTCGCCCTTCAACACATGATCACGAAGAAATGATGACGAATCTGGATGTGCTTTGTCTTCGAGTGCTGAACTGGGTTGTGAGCAATCTTGATGGCACTCTCATTGTCGCAGAGGAGAGGCACATTCTTCACGTTGACGCCATAGTCCTTGAGGGTTTGCTTCATCCAAAGCAGTTGAGCACAGCATGAGCCAGCAGCAATGTATTCAGCTTCAGCAGTAGACAGTGATACGCAGTTCTGTTTCTTCGAGGACCAACAGACCAAAGATCGTCCGAGGAAATGACAAGTGCCAGATGTTGACTTGCGGTCCACACGATCACCAGCATAGTCAGAGTCAGAATATCCAATGAGATCAAAACAGAGCCCTTGGGGTACCATAATCCTAGTGTTGGTGTGTGAGCTAGATATCGAAGAATATGCTTCACAGCCTTATGGTGTGATTCCTTCGGTGCAGCTTGAAATCGGGCACACATGCAAACACTAAGCATTATATCTGGCCTAGATGCACATAAGTACAATAAAGAACCAATCATGGAGCGGTATACCTTGTGATCGAAGTCAATACCATTTTCATCAGTGCATAGATGGCCATTTGTGGGCATAGGAATTTTGACGCCTTTGCAATCTTGCATGCCGAATTTCCTCAGTACATCTTTGAGGTATTTCTCCTGAGATATGAATATGCCATTGCGCTGCTGACGGATTTGAAGACCTAAGAAGAATTTCAACTCTCCCATCATAGACATTTGATATTCTTCACTCATCATATAGGCAAATTCATCACTATAACGTTGGTTAGTACAGCCAAAGATAATATCATCAACATATATTTGGCACACAAACAGTTCACCATCATATGATTTAGTAAAAAGAGTAGGGTCGAGTGAACCGGGTGTGAAGCCATTCTTCATGAAGAATTCCTTCAATGTATCATACCACGCCCGAGGGGCTTGCTTGAGGCCATAGAGGGCCTTATTGAGTCTGAAGACTTTGTCAGGATTCTTTGGATCTTCAAAACCTGGGGGTTGAGCAACATATACTTCTTCCTCAAGCTTACCATTGAGGAATGCACTTTTCACATCCATTTGATATAAGATGATATCATGATGGTTAGCATAAGCAAGTAATATGCGAATAGCCTCAAGTCTAGCAACAGGTGCAAAAGTTTCATCGAAATCAATTCCTTCAACCTGTGTGTAGCCTTGAGCTACTAGTCGTGCCTTATTCCTCACCACAAGGCCATTTTCATCTTGCTTGTTGCGGTAGATCCACTTTGTGCCAATGATATTATGCTTGCGAGGATCTGGGCGATTGACCAATTCCCAGACATTGTTCAGCTCGAACTGATGTAATTCTTCTTGCATAGCCTGAATCCACTCCGGCTCCAGAAATGCTTCATCTACCTTAGTGGGCTCTGTGATAGAGACAAAAGCATAGTGCCCACAAAAGTTAGATAAATGTGAAGCTTTTGAGCGTGTGAGAGGACCTGGTGCGCTAATGTCATCGATGATCTTCTCCACTTGCACTTCTTTTGCAACGCGTGGATGAGCTGGTTGTCGCTGAGGATTTTGATCAGCATTTTCTTCAGCACCATTTTCCTCATCATGTTCTTCAGGTGCATCAGCTCGACGTTCTTCATGAACAGGAATGAATTCTTCAGCAGATTCTTCAGTAGGAATGACATCCTCAGTTGCCTTGAGCTTGATAGCATCCTCAGGTGCTGGTTCATCTAACACAGAAGGTAGGTGCTCTCTTTGCGAGCCATTAGTTTCATCGAACCGCACATCTACAGTGTCAACAATCTTGTGAAGAACAATGTTGAAGACGTGTGCGAGTCCTTTCCGTAACCAAGCATAAAACCTTCATGTGCTTTCGGTGCAAATTTAGAGTTGTGGTGAGGATCTCTAATCCAACATTTAGCACCGAAGACTTTGAAATAACTCACATTGGGTTTCTTGTTAGTGAGGAGTTCATAGGCAGTCTTCTTGAAGAATTTGTGAAGATATACTCTGTTGATGATGTGGCAAGCAGTATCAATTGCATCAATCCAAAAACGCTGAGGCGTTTTGTATTCATCAAGCATAGTGCGAGCCATCTCAACAAGAGTTCTGTTCTTGCGCTCCACGACGCCATTCTGCTGAGGAGTATAGGGAGCAGATAACTCATGAGTAATACCAAGTTCATCAAGATATGCATCAAGACCGGAATTCTTGAACTCAGTTCCATTGTCACTTCTGATATGCTTGATCTTCACACCAAAGTTGGTTGAAGCCCTCGAGGAAAATCGTTTGAAGACTTCCTGCACTTCATGTTTGTAAGTAACAATGTGTACCCATGTATATCGAGAATAATCATCAACAATGACAAAACCATATAAAGATGCATCATTAGTGACTGCTGAATAATGATTAGGTCCGAAGAGGTCCATGTGAAGCAATTCGAATGGACGTGTAGTGGTCATGATAGTCTTCGCTGGATGCTTGGCCTTGGTCATTTTTCCGGCTTCACATGCTCCGCATAAGTGATCCTTGAGGAATTTGACATTCTCAATGCCAATGACATGCTTCTTCTTCGCAAGCGTGTTCAGATTCCTCATGCCTGCGTGACCAAGTCGTCGATGCCATAGCCAGCCTTCTGAAGCTTTTGCAAGTAGACACACGGCTGGTTGTGGTCCTGTAGAGAAATCAACAATATACAGATCTCCTCTCCTAAAGCCTTCGAAGACTTTGGAATTGTCAGCTTCCATAATCACAACACAACGATATTTGCCAAAGACAACAACCATATCAAGATCACAAAGCATTGAGACTGACATGAGATTGTATCCTAAGGACTCAACAAGCATGACTTTGTCCATGTGCTTATCCTTAGAGATAGCAACCTTACCAAGACCCAATACCTAACTTTTGCCTTTGTCAGCAAAGATGATATGCTTCAGAGGTGACGGTGATAAGGGAGCATCCATCAATAGATTCTTGTCACCAGTCATGTGATTTGTACATCCACTATCGAGGACCCATTCAGTGGTTTTGGGTTGATCATCCTGCAGATGAATTAGTGTAGCTTACAATCTCATATGCTTCATCAGTGAAGAATATGATATCAAGTTCATCAGATGAATTTCATCAAGCAGTAAACATATATAAGCAGTATGAGGACGTGTGAAATGAAAGTTCATTTCATCATGATTCGCCTGCGTCCTTTCAGGCAATTTTGTCAGGTCCCCAGCAAATTCTTCAGACGTTAGAGCACGTCTGGAGACCTGACCCTGCAGAAGAGATTAGTTCTTTTTCTTCACCACCCACATCTGGAGGGGTGGCAAAGAGTTCATCATTCTGCGAGCACCATATGAGAAGGGTGGCAAAGAGGCCAAACCATTTCGTTTCACATAAGAGGGGTTAGGGTAAGCATATGAATAAGCAGAGTAATTCTTCGAGGACTTATGAACATAATGGTTTGAAGAATAATGCACATATTCATAGCCCTTAGCTCTACCCTGCGAGACAGAGTTGTTAGCACGATGATAATCATATGAGGACTTTGATCCATGTGAAGAATTTGGTCCATATGAAGAATTTGATCTGGGGTTCCTGTTCTTCACAGGTGGTGTCATGAGGACATTCACCTGAAGACTTTCAACACAGCTTTTGGGAACCCAGATTTTCTTCATAGGGGAACCGTTCCTGCAGTTAGTGCCAACATATCTAGCAAATACTTCACCATTCTGATTTTTGAACAGTTTATAGTTGGAGTCAAATGACTCATCAGAAGAATGAGGAGATTCACATGTAAAGCCAGATAAGTTAGATGGATCAACTGGAGGTCCCTTTGCAGCAACCCATGAGGTTTTGGGGTACTGCTTAGGCTTCCAATATGTTCCATCAGCATTGAGTTTCCTCTCAAAGGCAATACCCTCTTTCCTAGGGTTTCTATTGAGGATCTGCTTTTTGAGCACATCACAAAGTGTCTGATGCCCTTTGAGGCTTTTGTACATGCCTGTCATGTACAATTCCTTCAGCCCTGCATTGTCAGTGATACTAGCAATGTCCTCAGGTGAGGAATTAGTGATAGCAGAGGCAGATGAAGAATTTGTAACATTTGAAGCATTTGAACATTCAGGTGAAGAATTAGCAGATTCACGTTCAATGCACTTTAAGCAAGGGGGAACAAATTCTTCCTGTGAAGCGCTGATTTGTTGAGCTAGTAATGAATGGCGCTCCTTCTGAAGATCTTCATAACACACTCTTAGCTTTTCAAGATCTTCCTTTTTTGAAGAGATTCAAGAGAAAGCTTCTTGTGATCTTGCTTTTCTTGAAGAAATTCATAAGAAAGTTTCTCATGATCAACAAGAGAGCGTTATGATGACCTTGAAGGTTATCAAACCTAGACTGAAGTCTCTGAAGATTTTCAGTCAAGGCTTTAGTGCGATCCATTTCTTCACCCAACATATCATCACTTTTATCTAGCATGTTTTGAACCTTTTCAAGAGCCCGTTGTTGTTTCACAGCAATCTTAGCAAGTTTAGAGTAGCTGGGTTTGAGATCCTCATCAGATTCATTTTCACTAGAGTCAGAGGAGTTGTATTTGAGTACCTTAGCACCTTTCGCCATGAAGCAATAGGTGGGAGCGTAGCCATCATTATCTTCATCAGGCTTGTCGGTGGAGTCAGTTTCTTCAGTGTTGAAGATGGACTTGCTGACGAAGGCAGTAGCAACGGCCAGACTCGCCACACCAGACTCAGATTCTTTAGACACCTCCTCTTCATCATTTTCCTCAGATTCAGCTTCAGAGTCCATCTCCTTGCCAATGAATGCCCGAGCCTTCTTGGAGCTGCTCTTCTTGTGAGATGAAGACTTCGAAGATTTTGATGACGAAGATTTTGACGATTTCTTCTTCTTCTTCGCATCATCAGAACTGTAATCCTTGTATTTCTTCTTCTTCATTTCCTTTTCCCACTGAGGACAATCTTGAATATAGTGACCAGGCTTCTTGCATTTGTGGCAAAGCCTTCTCTTATAGTCACTGGATGAGGAATCATTGCCTCTTGAGGATTTTCCAAAGCGACCACGTCTTGTGAACTTCTGGAATTTCTTCACAAGCAGTGCTAGATCCTGGCTCAATTCTTCAGGATCACCAAGGCTACTACCAGAATCCTCATATTCAGAGTCAGACACAGCCTTGGCCTTCAGGGCACGTGGTTTGCCATAGTTTGAGCCATAGAGATCTCTCTTTTCAGCAAGCTGGAACTCGTGAGTGTTTAGCCTTTCGAGGATATCAGCAGGATCAAGCGACTTGTAGTCAGCACGTTCTTGTATCATCAGTCCCAGAGTATCAAATGAGGAGTCAAGCGATCTCAACAGTTTCTTCACAACTTCATGACCAGTGATGTCAGTGGCACCGAGGGCTTGAAGCTCATTTGAGATGTCAGTGAGGCGATCAAAGGTTTGTTGGACATTCTCATTGTCGAGTCTTTTGAAGCGGTTGAACAGATTCCGAAGAACATCGACTCGAGAGTCATGCTGGGTTGAAACTCCTTCATTTACTTCGAACAGCCTATCCCAGATAAGCTTAGCAGTTTCCAAAGCACTCACTCTTCCATACTGTCCTTTGCTCAGATGGCCACATATGATATTCTTCACTTGAGAATCGAGTTGTTTGAATCTCTTCACATCGGTAGCGTTCAGTGAGGGAGTGACAGTGGGGACACCATTTTCCACAACATACCAGAGATCGTTATCAATTGGCTCAAGATGCATTCGCATCTTGTTCTTCCAGTAGGGGTAGTCCGTTCCATCAAAGGTAGGACACCCAGCCGAGACCTTGATCATACCTGCGGTCGACATAACTAAAACTCCAGGCGGTTAAACCAAAATCACACAGAACAAGGGAGTACCTTGCTCTGATACCAATTGAAAGTGCGTTATATCGACTAGAGGGGGGTGAATAGGCGATTTTTATGAATTCTTCACTGAGGAAGTGCGTTATATCGACTAGAGGGGGGGGTGAATAGGCGATTTTTATGAATTCTTCACTGAGGAATTTGCTCGTGAGGAAATTCCTTAGGGAAGAACTACTTGCAGCGGAATGAGTACTCAGAAGTAAACATAACAGGATACAAACATAGTCATCATGATGAAATGAAGACTAGCACAGAGTACAGAAAGCGTAAACACAGGATAACAAGATGAAGACGGACAGACTGAAGAAATTGAACTGAGGAATTTGTGGAAGTCTTCAGTCAAAGTCTTCAAGCACAGATATGAACAACATACAACACAGTAATGAGGAAATGAAAGAGTTGAGGAAATAGAACCAGTTAGTTGGTGAAGACAATGATTTGGTAAACCAGTTCCAACTGCTTTCTCAGTTGTACGTCTGGTTGGAGCGGCTGAGTATTTAAACTCGAGGACACACAGTCCCGGACACCCAGTCTCTGAGCCGCAACTTAGGACACCCAGTCCTCACCGTATTCTCCTTGAACTAAGACCACGCAGGCCTCGTCCAATCACTCGTGGTAAGTCTTCAGGTGACTTCCAAACCTTCACAGACTTGGTCACTCGGCGATCCACAATTCCTCTTGGATGCTCTAGACCTTGACGCCTAACCGTCTGGAAGAAGCACAGTCTTCAAAGGTAACAAGCGTCGGATCCATGCAGGATCAATTTCTTCAGTGATGCTCAATCACTTTGGGTTTGTGGGGGTTTGGTTTTGGGATTTTCCTCACTTGATGATTTTCGCTCAAAGTCCTCGGAGGATGGGTTGCTCTCAGATGACAAGTGTCAAGTTCTCTCGGAGCAGCCAACCAACTAGTGGTTGTAGGGGGCGGCTATTTATAGCCTAGGGAGCAGCCCGACATGATAAGACATAAATGCCCTTCAATGATATGACCGTTAGGTGGATAAGATATTTTGGACAGCCGGCACGCAGCACAGCAACGGTCGGAAATTTAACTCTCAAATTCCTGAGGGCTATCAGGTTCCTCACTGTGTAGGCAATTCACACTGGCGAATTCCTAACTCCTCAGTCAGAGCAAAGTCCTCAGTGACGAGAAGAACTGCGTCTCTGTCACTGAAGAAATTGACTGAATTGTATGAGATTTCCAATGGCTTCACTCGAAGGGATTGGTAGGTGTAGGATTTTGAGTTGAGCATCACATGGAAATTTTTCCTTAGTATTTCCTTGACCCCCTTTAACAGTACGGTGTTTCCTATGACTCAAGAAAGAGAAAATGGAACTACGAAAACAAAAGTCTTCATGCTCCATATTCCTCGAATGAATACCAAGTCTTCAAGGTCACACCAATTTCTTCACTTTCAAAGTCTTCAGAAAGTCTTCAGAATATCAAAGTCTTCAGTCGAAGAACTTCATTTTTAGGGGTCGACTTTCTCTGTAAATATCAAACTCCTCATAGACTTATAGACCTGTGTACACTCACAAACGCATCAGTCACTTAACCTATAAGTCATCAATACACCAAAATCACTAAGGGGCACTAGATGCACTTACACCAGTCGGCGAGGTAAGCTTTGTTATCCTTTTTGGGACACGTATTTCTCTCATAGTTTGACTCTATGTGGGATCCAAAACTCCCAATGCCTTTAACAGGACTGGCAGAGGACGTCCGGACAGGTTAACTGTCCGGCTCCCGTTCCCGAAGACCCAGCGGACACCCGTTTGACGGGGCTGCTGGTTCCGGCCCTTTATGTGGTGCCGGAGAAGAAGGCCAAGAAGAAGGCCACGGGAACCCGAAGGAGTTCCCGGCGCCAGGTGGTATCGGACTCATCGTCCGATGGCTCCGAGGCGGACTCCTCCCCCGAAGATGAGGAGGAGATAGAGGAATCTCCCCAGGAGGGGGGAGAGGGAAAGAGGAAGGCTTCCCCAACGAGGGAGGCCGAAGGGTCCAAGAGGGGAAGGACCCTTCCTCCGGACAGCTCCGCCAACACCGACGACGGCGGCGAGGGGTGGCCCTCAAGGGCCAAGCCCCCGGCAAGATCTTAAGTATCCGGATTCCTGAATGATTTATAATTTCTCTTTTTCGCCACACAGTGTCCTTCTAATGCCACATACAACCTGTAGTCCGGCCGAGGGCAATTTTCCCGCTTCTTCGAGCGGGTCCTTGGCTCCGTCGGATGTGGATTCCATTCTGACCGCCTCCACCCCTCGTGATGCTGAGGACGCCGAGGTGGGATCCCAGGAGGGGACCCGCCAGGAGGGGGAGGCTCCGGAGGTGCCACAGGGCAACCTCCTGGACTTCATACCGGACTCCATACCGGAACCCGCAGCGGTTCTGGAGTCCGGCAGGCGGCCCATTCGTAAGAAGGGCAAGACCGTGACACCGGCGGCCTCCGTCCAACCGGAGGCGCCGGACAACTTGTTGGAGGCGCTCAACGGCACTTCCATCGAGGGAGAACACCGCACTATCATGAGTGCGGTGATTCAGAAGGTTCAGCTTGCCAAGAGCGGGCTGACCAAAGCCTGCAGCAGCCTTCTAACAGGCTTTGAGGTAAGAAGTTTTAAAATATGTAATGTAATACCGCATAGACAGTAGCCCCTGATGCTTGGTTCGGTGTTCGGAAAGAAAAGCCGGACTGAGGATCTAAAAAGATATACGCAGGAGTTCTAAAAATGATGTCAATATGCGATTGCAGGCTGCGCTGCTGACCTCTGCCGCATTGACTGCGGAGGTCGGTGCTTTGAAGAAGGACCTCGAGCGGTCCGAGAACGAGCTCGGCCTTGCCAAGAAGCAGCTCGAGGACAAAGAAGGTGAGTAACACCGTATTAAATTTGTACCTTGCAGAAAAGGATTTTGGTTGCAATAGAAATAACAAGGATAACATGGGCATTGCAGGGGCCACGAACGAGGTGGCGACCCTGAAAGAGGCCGTGTCCGCGGCCGAACGTGATGCGGCCGCGGAACGAGCGGAGCGAGAGAAGCAGGAGACGCGGGTGGCGGAGGTGCGGCAAGAGCTCCAGGCTCTCATGGAACAGCATGAGAGTTTGGAGCGCGACTCAAAGACTCGAGAGTCCGAGCTTGCCTCGGCTCTTGAGAGTGCCAAAGCCGCTAAGGCCGAGGCCCATAAGGCCCTCCAGGAGATTGAGGCGATGAAGAAAATAGCGGCGGGTAAGGCATTTTTCATGCAAAGCAAGCATGTGAATGTGAATTACCTGTTACTTACCCGAATTCGGAGCTCTCCAGGGGCGTTTGCAGATCTGCCTCGCAGCGTGTCCGATGCCGCCGCATTCTACCGGGCCGAGGAGGGGAGCTCAACGGAGAAGGTCTTCTGGTCTCAGTATGCTGAGGCCGAACATCTAGTGCCCCTTAGCGATCAGCTGAAGCAGCTGGTCGAGCTCCACAAGGTAGCCGAGCAAGCCATGAAGGGCCTCATAGTCCGGCTGTGGCCTAAAGAGGCCATGCCTGGGAGCCACTTCGGCCTCGTGCGGCGGCTGGTGGATGCATGCCCCTGGGTGAAAGTCATCAAGCGCTCTGCCTGCATTGAAGGTGCCCGTCGGGCCCTTGCCCGCGCAAAGGTGCACTGGGGCAGGCTGGATGCTGAGAGGCTTCTGACAGATGCGCCGCCGGCGGGAAAGGAGTATCGTACGCCCGAAATGTATTATAAGAGTGTCCTAAAGGGTGCCCACAAGATTGCGGATGAGTGCCCCAAAGATGTAATATTTGAGTAGACTCGCAATGTGTTATCCTGTGCGCTGAAAACTTTGTTCATATGCGCTAAGCAACGCTTATTAATTTAAAATATTACCTTCTGTGCGGCCGTTTATCAAATCTGAGAGATGGAAAGTCGTCGGCTTCAGCCCCCATGCCACGAGTGCTGGGGTGTTCGGGATAAACTTGAGCGCTCTTGTTACCATTTTTGGGTCCATCCAGGGAGGCGCTCAACACAACGAACAAGGCAACCGGACTTATAATGCTTGAACACTATCACTTAGCCATAGAATTCTATAATTTTAAATTTTGGCGAAGCCCCTAGTGTTCGGAAGACCGAGTTCGGGGCGCTATCCACGCCTGGGCCGGACGAAGTCGGTTCCTTGCTCTAAGCGGCATAAGTCTTTAGGGACTCGAAAAGACCTCTCGAACAGCGACCAGCTCTCGCCTTATCATGACGGTCAGTTTTAGCTTTCTCCACTGAGGCGCTCGCCCAGCTCAACCGGGGCACAATCGCAGTGGTTCTCTCAGTGCTACCTTAGCCGATAGAACGGAACGTAAGGTACCAAAACATCGGAGTCGGGCAAACCCAACTATTGACTCAAGACATGATTCGGAGCCGATGCATATAGTGCTACAAGTTCGGGGTGCCGCACTTCTGAAAGTGTTCGGACTTATCACACCATAATGCAGGGAACATAAGCCCCTGGTGTATTCGGCCGTACCAAAGTGTACGGATGCAAAACGTCATAAATGAACATATATGTAAGAAAGGAATGCAATGATAAGCAAAAAGTGATGCATTGTTTATTCAAGGAATTCTGCCATGAGTGCAGAACGATGCAAATAGTGCGGTAAGCAAGGGTTTGGACTATTAGACATGTCCCCCTCCAGGGGTAGGCTGCGGAATGGTGTATTAAACAGATTTAATGCTCATAATGGAGACCACCTGAGTATTCATCGTAGCCTTTGTCCTTCTCTGGCTGTTGCATCGTGAGTTCGGCAGATTCACCGCCGGACAGGGTCTCTGGTGAACGGAGTCCTGTGGATAAATAAAAAGGGAAAAAAGTGACACACTTGGGAGCCCCTGGTGTGGTTGAGCCGCACTCTGGGCCTGTCGTGGTCATGCCCCTGCCCCTATGCCCATGGTATCTCCAGAGCGTAATGATGTACGCGAAGGGCTCGTCTTGCAATCATGCAAGGGCTGGGGTTGGGGCCGCATTGCTACGCGTGCTCGGAACGTGCCAGGTGGTCTTCATGTATGTTACTCCGGGCGCGTTTGGCCGTGTCCGGTCGTTTAACGGCCGGACTCGAAAATTGCCTTAAGAGGCTGCTCTGTACTTCCGCCGCGAGAGCCGCTGTGTGTTCCTCCGTTCGGAGGGAGCGTTCAGTGTTACCGTTGACCGTGATGACTCTGCGAGGGCCTGGCATCTTGAGCTTAAGGTATGCATAATGCGGCACCGTGTTGAACTTTGCAAACGCGGTTTGTCCGAGCAGAGCGTGATAGCCACTGCGGAACGGGACTATGTCGAAGATTAACTCCTCGCTTCGGAAATTATCCGGGGATCCGAAGACCACTTCCAGTGTGACTGAGCCTGTACAATTGGCCTCAACACCTGGTATGACGCCTTTGAAGGTCGTATTTGTCGGTTTAATCCTTGAGGGGTCTATGCCCATCTTGCGCACTGTATCCTGATAAAGCAGGTTCAGGCTGCAGCCGCCGTCCATCGGGACTTTAGTGAGGTGAAATCCATCGACGATTGGGTCTAAAACCAATGCGGCGAATCCGCCATGGCGGATACTGGTGGGGTGATCGGGCAAGAGGACCATGGATTGAACTTCGGGGCGACTGGCTCCATCGCATATACGTCCCTAAGTGCACGCTTCCACTCCCTCTTGGGTATGTGGGTTGCGTATATCATGTTTACCGTCCGCACTTGTGGGGGGGAAACCCTTCTGTCCTCTACTGTTCGGCGGCCGGGTCTCCTCCTTGTCATCGCTATGCAGCCCCTTGTCATTGTTTTCGGCAATTAACTTGCCTGCCTGCTTGAATACCCAACAATCCCTATTGGTGTGGTTAGCTGGCTTTTTGGGGGTGCCATGTATCTGGCAAGAGCGGTCGAGTATTCGGTCCAAATTGGATGGACCCGGAGTAGTTCTTTTAAATGGCTTTTTCCGCTGACCGGGTTTAGAGCCTCTGAATCCGGCGTTGACTGCCGTATCCTCAGTGTTATCGCCGTTAACGCGGCATTTGTTTTTGTTACAACGCGACCTACCATTGCGGTCCTTGTTGTCTGGACTGCCAGAATTTTTGTTGAGGTTGTTACTGCGGGCTAGCCAGCTGTCCTCCCCCGCACAGAAGCGGGTCATGAGTGATGTGAGGGCTGCCATGGATTTCGGCTTTTCCTGTCCTAGGTGCCGGGCCAGCCACTCGTCGCAGATGTTATGTTTGAAGGCTGCGAGGGCCTCTGCATCCGGACAGTCGATGATTTGATTTTTCTTTGTTAAGAACCGTGTCCAGAACTGTCTGGCTGATTCGTCTGGCTACTGAATTATATGGCTTAGGTCATCGGCGTCTGGTGGTCGCACATATGTGCCCTGGAAGTTGTCGAGAAATGCGGCTTCCAGGTCCTCCCAACACCCAATTGACTCTGCTGGCAAGCTGTTAAGCCAATGCCGAGCTGGTCCTTTAAGCTTGAGTGGGAGATACTTGATGGCGTGGAGATCGTCACCGCGGGCCATATGGATATGAAGGAGATAATCTTCGATCCAAACCGCGGGGTCTGTTGTGCCATCGTAGGATTCAATGTTCACGGTTTTAAACCCTTCAGGGATTTGATGATCCATTACTTCATCTGTGAAGCATAGTGGGTGTGCGGTGCCTCTATACTGGGCAATATCACGACGTAGCTCAAGAGAGCTTTGTCTGCTGTGTTCGGCCCGGCCGGAGTTGCTGTATCCGGCGCGACGGTAGTCGTCGTGGATCGTGGGGCACCCACGTGATCCGTAGATAGATCTTGATTGTCTTGCCTTGTCCTCCAATACGTCTCGCAAGTCCGGCGCATTCCCCCGTGGCTTTGCGCTTTTCGAGCGGTGCCGAGGTACGGTTCTGGTGGAGGGCCTAGATGCCTCTCTGTCGCGGCCACGAGGTGGTCGGTTTGCCGTATTGTGCGCTGGTGATGAAGGTTTATATGCTTCCTCCTCTAATCGGGGGAGCAGCTTGCGTTTTGGGTAGCTTTTGGAGGGGCGTTTGAGTTCATGCTCTTCGGCCGCGAGGACCTCGGTCCATCTGTCGGCCAGCAGGTCTTGATCAGCTCGAAGCTGTTGCTGCTTTTTCTTTAGGCTGTTCGCCGTGGCCATTAGCCTGCGTTTAAAACACTCTTGTTCGACGGGATCCTCGGGCACGGTGAATTCGTCGTCATTGAGGCTTACCTCGTCTCCGGAGGGAGGCATGTAATTGTCATCCTCTATCTCCTCGTCTGCCGCTCTCTCTTGAGGGCTGGCTTCTCCGTCCTCCTGTGCTGAATCTTGCTGGAGGGGGTTGTCTTCGGCACTCTCTGGGGTGTTATCTCCGGTGCCGGAATCTCCATTCTTGTTGTGGCGGGATTTAGAGCGGCGCTGCTGACGTCGGCGCTTGGGCTATTTCTTAGAGGAATCTGCCTCCGCTGTTTCTTCGCCGTCCCCATCCTTTGGGATGTCCACCATGTATATGTCGTATGACGAGGTGGTCTTCCAGTGCCCCGTAGGTGCTGGTTCTTGATCGTCTCCGGCATCGTCGTCCATACCGTCGATGTCTTCGGAGTCGTAGTCTAGCATGTCGGTTAGATCGTCGACAGTGGCTACAAAGTGGGTGGTGGGTGGGCTTTGGATTTCTTCGTCGTCCGCATCCAAACCATCCTGACCACAGTCCGGCCAGGGCTCTCCTGATAACGAGAGATGCTTTAGCGAATTCAGGATGTCGCCAAAGGGTGAGTGCTGAAAGATGTCCGCAGCGGGTGAACTCCATGATCGGCGCCCAATCGGATTCGAGTGGCAGGGGCGCAGGAGGTTCGGAGTCCGGCAAGGAGTCCGGCACCTTGGAGTCACGAGCTTTGCAAGGGACAAGGTTAGTATTCGGCTCCATCGCCGTAGAAGCTGCAGCCCCCGAGGCGGTGTCTAGCCACCTGTCCTTGATCTACGCGGTCGGCTCCGAACTATGGATCAGAGCGGATTCGTGTGCGGCCTCCAGGGTACTGTCCGGCGGCAGAGCTAAATCATGCCCATCGTGACAGTGCGGCACGCTCGGCTGTGGCTCGAATCAAGTCTCCGCGGATGTCATCCGTGAAGTTTAGGCTTCCAAATCTGTCCTGATGGCCAGGGGCGTAGCTTTCGATCTGCTCCAGATGGCCAAGTGAATTGGCCTGCAGTGCGAAGCCGCCAAACACGAAGATCTGTCCGGGGAGAAAAGTCTCACCCTGGACTGCGTTGTTGTTGATTGAAGAACCCATCAAGCCTATCGGTGACGACACAGAGGAACTCTCAATGAAAGCACCAATGTCGGTGTCAAAACCGGCGGATCTCGGGTAGGGGGTCCCGAACTGTGCGTCTAGGCGGATGGTAACAGGTGACAAGGGACACGATGTTTTTACCCAGGTTCGGGCCCTCTTGATGGAGGTAAAACCCTACTCCTGCTTGATTGATATTGATGATATGGGTAGTACAAGAGTGGATCTACCACGAGATCAAGGAGGCTAAACCCTAGAAGCTAGCCTATGGTATGATTGTTGTAATGGTTGTTCGTCCTACGGACTAAAACCCTTCGGTTTATATAGACACCGGAGAGGGCTTGGTTACACAGAGTCGGTTACAATGGTAGGAGATCTACATATCCGTATCGCCAAGCTTGCCTTCCACGCCAAGGAAAGTCCCATCCGGACACGGGACGAAGTCTTCAATCTTGTATCTTCATAGTCTTGGAGTCCGACCGATGATGATAGTCCGGCTATCTGGACACCCCCTAGTCCAGGACTCCCTCAGGGCACGCCCCCTCCCCTTGTCCAATTCGGACTCCCTACGGGAGGGGGGCGCGGCCACCCTTTGTGGGCTGCCTCCCCTCTCCCCTATGGCCCATGTAGGCCCATTACTTTCCCCGGGGGGTTCCGGTAACCCCTTGGTACTCCGGAAAATATCCAAACCACTCTGAAACCATTCTGGTGTCCGAATACCATCGTCCAATATATCAATCTTTACCTCTAGAACATTTCAATACTCCTCGTCATGTATGTGATCTCATCCGGGACTCCGAACAAATTTCGGAACACATAACTCATAATACAAATCGTCATTGAACGTTAAGCGTGCGGACCCTACGGGTTCAAGAACTATGTAGACATGACCGAGACACCTCTTCGGTCAGTAACCAATAGTGGAACCTGGATGCTCATATTGGCTCCCACATATACTACGAAGATCTTTATCGGTCAAACCGTAATGACAACATATGTTATTCCCTTTAACATTGGTATGTTACTTGCCCGAGATTCGATCGTCGGTATCCTCATACCTAGTTCAAAATCTTTAATGCCAAGTCTCTTTACTCGTTCTGTAATGCATCATCCCGTAACTATTAGTCACATTTCTTGCAAGGCTTATTATGATGTGCATTACCGAGAGGGCCCAGAGATACCTCTCCAATACTTGGAGTGACAAATCCTAATCTCGATCTATGCCAACCCTATAAAACACCTTCGGAGATACCTGTAGATCATCTTTATAATCACCATTTTACATTGTGATGTTTGATAGCACACAAGGTATTACTCCGGTATTCTGGAGTTGCATAATCTCATAGTCAAAGGAATATGTATAAGTCATGAAGAAAGCAGTAGCAATAAAACTTAACGATCATTATGCTACATTAATGGATGGGTCTTGTCCATCACATCATTCTCCTAATGATGTGATCCTATTCATCAAATGACAACACATGTCTTTTGTCAGGAAACTTAACCATCTTTGATTAACGAGCTAGTCTAGTAGAGGCATAATAGGGACACTTTGTTTTATCTATATATTCACACATGTATCAAGTTTCCGGTTAATACAATTCTAGCATGAATAATACATATTTATCATGACATAAGGAAATATAAATAACAACTTTATTATTGCCTCTAGGGCATATTTCCTACAAGGGGGGTGGCGTGCGTTCGCATATAAATATCAGTTCAGCAAGCATTAAACCAAAAATAGTACGGAACCTAATACGGGGTACTTGTTGTGTCTTAGTACAGGGTAGCACGGCGGCAAGGGTGACTTAAGGCTGGGTTCGGCGACCTCCCTAAACTCTTGGGACTGAGAGAACCCTATCAGCAAGGGGGTTGGCCTTCTCCGCAACGGTAGAGACGTCGGCACCTGGCGATAGCTTCTTGAAGCTATCGGAGAGGTCAAGGTTCGGGTGGAAGAAGGCGAGGTTACTCAAGACCAAGAAGAGAGTGTCATGAGCAAGCTTCCGGGATTCGTCGGCGAAGCAAGCGGCCCTATCGTCTTCATACATCTTCAACCCTTCGATCAAGCCTTCAAAGAAGAGCGTCAGCTTGATACTTGGAACTTCATGCTTGCCGACGGAGAAGGCCCATCTCTTCATGTCCATGCTTGCGATCTGAGCAGTGAGGCGTTCAGCGATATCGACCATACTCTTGATCCAGAGGTCATGCTGCCGAATCTGGTTCTTCAGCTTGTCTTCTGCATCTTTTTGAAGAGTTCTTGCTTTGGTCAAATCCGTCATCAGCAGCTTCTCACGGTAACCAGTAGATTCAAGCTCCTTCTATAGAGAGGCAAGTCTGGCTTTCATATTAGAAATGGTGTCATTGGCAGTGTCAAGGTCTTGGCTTTTGGAGGAAAGCAGTGATTGCACGCCCTCCAGGGTGGCCTCTGCTTTCCGCGCTTCCTCTTTGAGGGCCACGATCTCCTTGCTACTCCTGGCAAGGTCCCTTGACAGCTTGCTCAATTGGTTTTCAAAATTGGTCTTGGCGGCAGATGCGGCAGCTAGCTCGTCGGTAACCTTCTTTAGTTGGGCTGAGGATTTAAGGGTGAGCGCCCTAGGAGTGGCTTTGTGGTTGTCCTCCAAATCCTTGGTGCGCTGCTAAACAAGGGCCTCCAACTCCTCGTCCTTGCCACGGAGAGTAGCTTCGAGAGTTCCTTCCTGGGCGGAAACTTCCTTCTCCTTGGTGTTTAGAAGTGCCTCGTGCTCCACCAGCCGGACCCCCCGGGCAGCGATATCCTCCTTGGCCATGGTCAGCACCTCCTCTTGTCGCATAATGGAATGGGACTACTTCTTGTACCACTCACGTAGTTTGTTGCCTTTGTCCCTCAGCTTCTGGTTGATAAGGTCGACGGAGTTGCACTGCTCCTTGACTGCCTGCCATTTGAGGATGTACCTATTCTGCACGTCCTAGAGCCCTACCGCAATGGATTCCAGGAAAGCTAAATCCTTGGTGCCATCAACAGAATCACTAGCTTCTTCAACTCTTTGGGACAGTGGTGCCAGTATGCGTCTAATTTCTTCATCAAAGTCTGTGCCCACTAAGGCAGATGAGCTAGGAGTTGCCAGTCCAAGTTGAGTGAGGATTAGCGCCAGCTTGCATGGGGAAGATTGCGGGGCCGAAGGATATTTCATGGTAAAAGGTCCCATAGATTGGAGAGGGGCCTTCTCCTTGATGACTGTATCTGGGCCAGATATACTGTCGAGGATTTTCTCTATCTATCCTGAGAATTCTTGGATATCCCCGGCAGTCTGTTCATGGCCTTCGGTGCCAGCAATCCTGACTGCTTCTTCGGCAACATCTTTTCCAATACTGGACACCTCCTACAAGAGCTAGGGTTCATCAATTGACGGGGCTACGAGCAAAATCAACAGATGGGATAATAAGAAGCCAGACACTACCCAATCAAAGCCAGGAACATAAATAATTCAAGCAGGTAGAAGCAAAGACAAGTGGATTACCCGGTGGTGGCTGCTGTAAGGGGGCATCTCCTTTCCCGGCAACGTCGGTTGCTGGCGTGCGGTCCACAACCACCCTTTTGACGGTCGTGACCTCGACACGAGCAGACCCCTCCGTGGAGGCCCTTGATGGTGATTCCTCTGCTTGAAATTTGGCTAAGGGAGGCCCTTGGAAAGTGGACCCCTCTTGACGGGTGAGGGAGTCCCGGATTAGGGGGTGTCCGGATAGCCGAACTATCACCTTTGGCCGGACTCCTGGACTATGAAGATACAAGATTGTAGACTTCATCCCGTGTCGGGATGGGACTTTCCTTGGCGTGGAAGGCAAGCTTGGCAACACGGATACATAGATCTCCTACCATTGTAACCGACTCTGTGTAACCCTAACCCTCTTCGGTGCCTATATAAACCGGAGGGTTTTAGTCCGTAGGACGAACAACAATCATACCATATGCTAGCTTCTAGGGTTTAGCCTCTCTGATCTCGTGGTAGATCTACTCTTGTACTACCCATATCATCAATATCAATCAAGCAGGAGTAGGGTTTTACCTCCATCGAGAGGGCCCGAACCTGGGTAAAAACATCATGTCCCTTGTCTCCTGTTACCATCCGCCTAGACGCATAGTTCGGGACCCCCTACTCGAGATCCGCCGGTTTTGACACCGACATTGGTGCTTTTATTGAGAGTTCCTCTGTGCCGTCGCCATCAGGAAGGATGCCCCGTCCCGCCTTCAAAGACGGCATTGTGGCTAAAGGAGCTTTGGCTATCGGCCAAACTCTCCGGCTAGGCGGTTTCCTTATGACCGCCTGTCCAGCCGACACGCCGACGATGACTTCTCGGGTCATCGAAAGCAATCTTCACGTTAGCTCGGAACTCGCCGAGTAGTTGGATCCGATGGAGCTCTCTTCCCTAAACGAGCTCTTGGATCGCATCGCCGCCCTGGGAGTCGCTACAGACTACGATCAGATTGGGCCTAAACCCGATCTGAGAGAGATTAACTCTCCCCAGGTTACCCACCACGTCGTTGTGGTAGAGGAACAATACAGCGATCCTTATTCTACCTTAAGGACTAGCTATGTCCGGATTCCCGATCCCTCCATGCCGGATTCCTGCGGAGGGGAGGATGTTACTCAATCCCTAAACCTAAAGTCAGGCAGCGGGCTAGATTCATTGGACGACATCCAAGAACCCAAGCTTCCAAGTTCGGAAACTACTTGGCCCCTAAGTTTTAAAGTGGACGGGGTTCCGAATTTAATTCCACCCGCCCACCCAAACATAAGCGATCTATCCCAAATCCGGCAAGAGCCCGCAGAAACAGTACACCATTACTGGGCATAATTCCTTCTGGTTATGAACAGGACAAAGGACTGCCGCGAGGAGGACACAATTTCATTCTTCTGCAATAATTGCACGGACAAGGGAATCCTCAACACCGTAAGTCGTCGTGAAATTACACGCTTCGCTAACTTAGTGTCCATAGTACGAAAGTACTGTGCAATGGAAAGCGCCTGGAAAACCGAACAATTTTTGGGACAATCCGGCCCTGAATACAACCCCAGTCCGAATTAAAAGGGTGCATTATCGCCAGGCACCTGGGTTAAACACCAAAAAGCAAAAACCCTCTATAGGGCATGGAGCCGCACTGGAAGGGTGGCTCAATGGACCCTGCAAAATTCATAGTACAGAGGGTGCCACTCCAACACACAGCCTTAGAGCATGTTCGATACTACGGCAGGTGGCCAAAAGTGGCAAAGAGCTTCTAACTCCAGAATACCAGCCCAAGGATACCAGTACGATATTAATAGTCTTCGAGACTTTCGCATCAAATAATATGCGGAAACGAACTCTCCGCAGCCTTGCCGAAGTCTACCAAGTAGCAACAATAAACCCATGGAGTGACACGGCTATTATCTTTAATGCCGGTGACGAACCTAAATTCCGAACAGCCCGAGCACCAGCCGCATTGGTCCTCAGTCCAATAGTGGACGGCTTTCGCCTTACCAAGGTACTCATGGACGGTGGCAGCGGACTGAACCTCATTTACGAGGAAACCCTCCAAAAAATGGA
Source organism: Triticum aestivum (assembly GCF_018294505.1). NCBI lineage: Eukaryota > Viridiplantae > Streptophyta > Magnoliopsida > Poales > Poaceae > Triticum > Triticum aestivum. The sequence goes on along the minus strand of NC_057807.1, from coordinate 114,093,252 downwards.
AATAGACTGGAGCCGCATTGAGCAAAGCAACACAACCTTTAGAGGAATAATCCCCAGTCGGGAAGCATGTTGTACAGGAAAAATCACACTGGATGTGGTGTTCGGCACGCCGGATAATTACATGTCCGAGGAGGTCACGTTCCAAGTGGCCCCGTTCTACAGCGGATATCACGCTCTATTAGACGAGAGGCATGCACAACTTTTCAAGCTATACCCCATTACGGGTACATGAAGCTCAAAATGCCCGGGCCCAACGGAATCATCACTCTTGCTAGTGACCCGGACATAGCACTCCACGCCGAAAATAAGACAGCCGCACTGGCCCTGGAGGCACTATCCGAAGCCCTAGCGGCCGAGGAACTTACTACGTTGCGCTCCATGGTGAATAGGGACGATGTGATACTCGATAAGAGATCCAAGTCCACCTCCTTTAAACCAGCAGAAGAAATAGTCAAATTTCAAGTCCATCCAACGGACCCTACAAAAACGGCCTCCATTGGGGCACAATTAAACCCTGATGTAGACACCGCACTACGAGAATTCCTACGCGAAAATTGGGACATCTTGGCGCCTATGCGTCAATTTTAAAGACCTCAACAAGGCTTTCCCAAAGGATCCCTTCCCCCTCCCCCGCATTGATCAAAATATCGATGCGACCATAGGACACGATTCATTGTGCTTCCTCGACGCATACTCCGGCTACCACCAGATTAAGATGGCAGAGCCCGACCAGGCCGCAACGGCATTCATCACCCCATATGGCCCATTCTGCTTTAACACAATGCCCTTTGGGCTCAAAAACGCCGGCGCAACATATCAGCGCATGATTGAGACATGTCTGGCAAACCAGATCGGCAAAACAGTGGAGGCATACATAGACAATGTGGTCGTCAAAACCAAATACGTCGAAACTCTAGTAGACGATTTGAGGCTCACGTTCGATAATCTCCGAACATACGACATCAAGCTCAACCCGGAAAAATGTGTTTTCGGCGTACCAGCCGAAAAGCTCTTGGGCTTCATTGTATTCGGTAGAGGAATTGAAGCAAACCCAGCCAAGATCCGAGCTCTGTCACAATTGGATATCCCAAAGGACCTCAAACAAATTCAAAAATTGACGGGATGCGTGGCGGCTTTAAGCCGCTTTATCTCCCGTTTAGGAGAAAAGGCATTACCCCTTTATCGCCTCCTCCGGCGCACCGAACACTTCGAGTGGACGGATGCCGCCACGGCCGGACTCAAAGAAATAAAAGCCATATTGGCAACAAACCCGGTCCTGGCCGCGCCCAACATAGGCGAACCAATGCTATTATATATCACGGCAACTCATCAAGTGGTGAGCGCGGTGCTCGTTGTCAAATGAGAAACGGACGGACACAAGTTCCCCCTTTAAAAACCAGTTTACTGCGTGTCCACTGTCCTGACTCCATGCAAGTCACGGTACCTGCATTATCAGAACATAGCGTACGCGGTGTTCATGGCATCCCGGAAGCTGCAACACTACTTTCAAGAGTGTTCGATAACAGTAGCCTTAGAAGTACCTCTTAATGACATTATAAACAACCGCGACGCGACGGGCCGGATTGCCAAATGGGCCATTGAGCTCCTCCCGTTCGACATAATCTATAAGCCACGGCGAGCTATTAACTCGGCGCATATTCCAACTGGATCATGCACTTCGACGGCTCCAAAATGTTGGCTGGTCTGGGGGCTGGCGTTGCCGTGACGTCCCCAACCAGAGATACAGTTCAATACGTACTCCAGATAATGTATACGGACTCCAACAATGCAGCCGAATACGAGGCCCTTCTACATGGCCTCCGGATGACAGTCTCCATGGGCATTCAACGCCTAGAGGTGAGTGGGGATTCGAACCTCGCGATATCCCAAATAAATGGAGACTTCGATGCCAAGGATCCGAAAATGGCAGCTTATCGCAACACCGTCCTAAAAATGTCAGCTCGGTTTGAGGGGCTCAAATTTCACCATATAGCCCGGGATAACAACCAGGCAGCAGACGTATTGGCACGCATTGGCGCAAAGCGCGATGCTGTCCCTCCCAACATCTTCCTAGAGAAGCTGTTCAAGCCATCCGTACTATGGGAGGGGGAATCCGAAAATAATAACCCGGACCCAACCGCACTGCCCGACACCGAACATTCTGACACAATCGGCGGTTCTGCCAATGAAGTAACATCCTCAGCCCACGTAATAATGGCAGTCATCGCCCCATGGACGGAACCATTCCTAGCCTACCTAACTAGGCAGGAACTTCCCGAGGACCAAAACGAGGCCCGCTGCATAGTGCGGCGATCTAAAGCCTACAAGGTCCATGAGGGAGAACTTTAAAAGAAAAGCACAACCGGAGTCCTTCAAAGGTGTATCTCCGAAGAGGAAGGGCGGAACCTTCTGGCTGAAATTCATGCCAGACTCGACGGGCACCACGCCGTAGCCTGGGCCCTTGTAGGCAAGGCCTTCTATACAGGATTTTATTGGCCGACGGCCCGGGCAGATGCTCAGGACTTAGTCCAACGATGCGTCGGTTGCCAGCTCTTTGCTAATCAAAGCCACATGCCACCCACCGCCCTCAATACTATACCCATAACCTGGCCCTTCGCGGTCTGGGGGCTTGACATGGTTGGACCCCTTAAAGGAGGAACCCACAAGCAAAGATACCTACTTGTTATGGTGGATAAGTTCACCAAATGGATAGAGGCCAAGCCTATTAAGACGGCCAAATCCGGACCGGTGATAGACTTTATATCAGGGGTCGTACACCATTACAGCGTCCCCCATAGCATCATCACTAACAACGGCACGAACTTTACGGCCGACAAGGTTAAACTCTGGTGCAAAAACATGGGCATCAAACTCGACTATGCTTCAGTCTATCACCCTCAAACTAACGGTCAAGTCGAGCGAGCAAATGGTCTAATCATGAGCGGCATCAAACCCCAATTAGTACGGTCCCTTAAGGAATCTAACACGCACTGGGTAGAGGAGCTTGACTCCGTACTCTGGGGGCTGCGGACCACTCCAAATCGCACCACCGGATTTACACCATTCTTTATGGTATACGGCGCAGAGGCAGTTCTGCCCTGTGACATAATTCATGACTCACCTCGCGTGCGCATGTATGAAGAAAGAGAAGACGAGCTCGATCGGCAGGACAGTTTGGACGCATTGGAGGAGGAGCATGACGTGGCAAAATCCCGTTCCGCATTCTATCAACAACAAGCTCGAAGATATCAAAGCAGAGAAGTACGGGCCAAAACTTACAACATTGGCGAGTTAGTTCTACGCTTGCCGGACAAGAAAAAGAACAAACTCAAGCCCAAATGGGAAGGTCCCTTTATCATTGACCAAGTCCTGACCAGTGGAGCATACCGTCTGCGATATGCATCGGATAACCGACTCGAGCCAAACCCATGGAACGCAGCCCGTCTCCGAAGATTCTATGCCTAGTGCCGGATTCTGAGTTCGTCTCCTTCCTCTGTCTATATTTTACATATTAGCTGTCTTTTGTTTCTCTCCTTCTCCCCCCTTTCCTATTACAGCCTTTGAAAGCTTGTTCGCGCATTGTTCTCACACACTTGACGCACTATTCGTGCTCTTTATACCTGGGGGCTTCTTTAACAGAAGCTTATCTATACGGGCTTCATGCCCAACACATGTGTCACACTTCCGCATGTACCTTTTATTCACCATTATATGCATCGATATGACTTAAGTTTTGGCCAAGCTGGGTTGCCTGGCTCCTGTGCTTACACCTACATTCCCGATTGTTCGGCTAGGCGGTAAAGGGAGAACCTCTGCGATTGTTACTGCCGGGTCAGCCGGATGTGTACCTCAGACTGGGTGAAGCCGAAAGCTAGCATTCTTAAGGGAATATTCGGTCGGTGAACTAAAAGACGATTTTTTTACCTATTTATTCATCTGCCCCTAGATGTTTTTCTGCTTTTTTCGCAGTCCGGGCATGCACTTTAGGGCATGCCTCCCAGGGAAAGGAACCCCTAACGGAACTATTCTCCCTGGAAGATGTTTCTTACTAACCATGTAATATAACATAACTAGTTGGGCACTTGTCTGATAAAGCACTAATGACCCCTATGCCTGCTCTCCACGCATGCCCGGTTCTTATATAACCGCGAGGGTATTCGGACACACTCCGGACTATTGGGTCCTGAGGTTGAAGCGGAAAGGTCCGCTATGACAAACGATCTACAATCCGGCTAGAAGGCATTTTACATGTCATCTTAAATTAGATAGTCAACTTGACTGGGCATATTCCTCTTCAATGCCATCCAGCAGGCTGTCTAGCTTACAATACTGTTGGGAATACTTTGCGGCCAATTCTACTTGGCCGTACACTAAGCTCACAGGGATCTCCTTCCCATCGGGCCCCGCAGGTCCGACCTCGGCCATGTGGTTTGGGTCAGCCTTCGTGTACCGCGTCTTCACCATGGCCCAGGCCTCCTTGGCGCCTTGACAGCAGGCCAAAATCTTTCATAAGCGGAAGAGCTGTCGTGCTCCCTGAAGCCTCTCTGCAAGCTCTCCAAGGCCTTCGGGCAGGGAGACAGATGGCCACAAGGCCTGGGCGACGCCTTTCATCACCTGCTGAACTTGTTCGTGCAGTTGCAAGAGCTCGGGAAGCAGGTCACCCGTAGAACCAGGCATCTCCTCTGCAGGACGGCCTGTGAGCATACCTACAGACATAACTCTGTTAGACGACTTCCTTGCCGAACTCTTTTTCAAAGTTCGTTCAAGCACTTACTAAAAATGCCGCGTCGAAGTCGTTGATTCTCCTTAATGGAGTCAAATAGTTGGGCACGAACATCCTTTAGTTCCTCACCCAGCTGGGTGTTGGCATCATGGAGATTATTTTCCTCCTGCCTCACCCTTGTAAGCACACTCTCGCCGGCCTTTAACTGGCGCATGAGTTGTTTCTTGTCCGGATCTATCCCGGCGCCATCTGCAATATTATTGTCAGACTTATACACACGCCGCACTTCACAAATTACTTGTCTTTTGAAGCATATATTACCAGAGGGGGTCTCATTGGCTCCCCCCGCTGCGGCTAGTGCGGCCTCAAGTTGGGCTTTGCACTCCTCCAGCTCCTTGGACAATTGGGTATTCTTTTCGGTCAAGACCCTGCACAACAAATGATCCTTAAATCAGTTATTCTAACTATTTCAAGTCTCGGGGGCCACTGGCATATATAACTGTCAAATCTTCTCACCCGTATGTCTTTTACATACTGCTCTGTGGCTCTGGCTAGACCATTTTGAGCGGCACAGAGGTGCGCATCTCCCAAATTAAAGGCATCCAATGCCTCTGGGGAGAAACTCGCGTCACGAAGAGCTTTCTGGCGGCGCCTATGATTCATGGCACTCTCCACCTCGGAATTGGTGGCAGATAACCTATCGGATCATCTGTCGGAGGAACATCCGACGCACGCCCCGTGTTCGCCTCCGCTTCTGGACCTGGCTTCGGAGCCTGGCGAGCGGAGGAGTGATTGGCAACCTCTCTGGATACAGTCCGGCGAGCGCTCTTCTTCCTGAAAAGCCACAAGCGTTAGTATGCCTCCTGGCAATAAAGCCGGGGAGTAAGGTGACGCGTCATACCGTTGCATCGGAGCTTCAATCCGGACCGCACTTGTTTTTAGCCTGTTGGGCCATGCTGCCCCTTGTTGGCCAGCCGCTGCGGGCTCGGCCTTCCGCCTCAAGGGCGCCCCCTGCGAAACACCATCGGTATACGGTGATCAAAAACACGCATGGATGGGTCATTTTCAAAGTATCGGGACTTCGGTCTCAGTTACCTGCGAGGCGGGAAGTATTCCAGGGTAATCGGCCGTAATGGCGACCAAGGCATTATCGATGCTCAGTTGATGGAAAACCCCGTCAATCAGCTCCACCGATATGTCCGGATCCTCTTGGGAGGTCGGATCGAGGAACCGTTCCGGATCCTCGGGTTGTGGAGGCGGGCTGTTTATATCCTTTACGGCCCGGCGCAGTTCCTGCACCAAAATCACGAAATGAGATACTTAACTATGGGAGTACGGATCGGATAGGCAAAAATGAATGTCCGCTTACCCAGCTTGGAGGATTGTTCATAGAAAATCCGCCCTGCGGATTGATGCGGAGGAACTCATCCTCTTCTCCCTTGTACAATGGGGACAAGATCTTCGTCAGATCGGCGACCGATCCCGGCCCCTTACGGCCGCAGCGGGTGGCATCATCCTCCCCGTTGAAATCCCACATGGGGTGGCCTCTATACTGGAGCAGCTGCACCCCCCGCATAATGCATATGGCCATGACTCCGATCATGGTCAGTCCGGAATGAGCTAACAACCTTATTCGGCTCATCAGGTAAATGACGTCCCTGTCGTTTTCCCTCTGAGGGCTCCGTGGACGCAAGCTTAGGCGTTTCTTCAAGGGAGCGTTATTAAACTCAGGGAGGCTAACCCGAACAGGGTCCGGCAGGGGGACATCTTCTATATAAAACCATGCCGAAGGCCAGTCTTCGGATGCCTTCTTCGGGGTTCCGGACAGATATCCGGTCCCCGCGATGCGCCATAGTTCGGCTCCACCCACTTGATATATCTACCCCTCTTGAGAACGGGGCACAAGACAGAACAGCTTCTTCCATAGCGCAAAATGAGGCTCGATGCCCAAAAACAGCTCGCAAAGGGCCACGAAGCCCGCGATATGCAAAATGGAGGCAGGTGTAAGGTTGTGCAACTAGAGGCCATAGAACTCCAGGAGCCCCCGGAGAAACGGATGAATTGGAAATCCAAGCCCTCTTATTAAATAAGAGATAAGGCATACCCGCTCTCCTTTGGAGGGGTTGGGGACACTCTCCGCTTGCTTTCCGCCCTTATAGGTGGCGAGTCCAGCTCGAACCGGGACCATGAAGGCTGGGGGAAGAAATCCCTTGGTTTGGAGCACCACTAGCTCACTGTGCGGGACGGAGCATCTCTCCCAATCTCCAGGCTGAGGGCTGGGAGGGCGAGAGGAGGAGCCGCGTCGACTGACCATGATGGAATGGATTTCTGTCAGATGCGCTCTGATGAAAGCTCGCGAAGGGAGGATGGTGTGATTCGGATCTAGATCCTCGTCTCTTTTATAGGCAGCTCATTTGCGCAGCTAAGGGGGTAAATGTAAAAATACCTTGACTTTTCACATTCGTTCAACATGTGGAAGACGGCCATTATTGGGCGTGGAAGCCGAGGAGCGCAATATTCAGAGGAAGCCGGACGCTATTCAACAGGTAAACAGGATTTGGAGAAGAACCCGCCTTGCAATGTCGAAGACAATCTACGCGCCGGACTCATCACCATTGAAGCCTGGTTCGGGGGCTACTGAGGGAGTCCCAGATTAGGGGGTGTCCGAATAGCCAAACTATCACCTTTGGCCGGACTCCTGGACTATGAAGATACAAGATTGAAGACTTCGTCCCGTGTCCGAATGGGACTTTCCTTGGCGTGGAAGGCAAGCTTGGCGACACGGATACATAGATCTCCTACCACTAGAACCGACTCTTTGTAACCCTAACCCTCTTCGGTGCCTATATAAGCCGAAGGGTTTTAGTCCATAGGACGAACAACAATCATACCATAGGCTAACTTCTAGGGTTTAGCCTCTCTGATCTCGTGGTAGATCTACTCTTTTCCTACCCATATCATCAATATCAATCAAGTAGGAGTAGGGTTTTACCTCCATCGAGAGGGCCCGAACCTGGGTAAAAACATCGTGTCCCTTGTCTCCTGTTACCATCCGCCTAGACGCACAGTTCGGGACCCCCTACCCGAGATCCGCCGTTTTTGACACAGACAAAGGGCTCCACCTTGCTGGCACTCACCCAACCCTTTGTCGGGGGATGAGGGATGCACCTCCGCATCTCCGCGAGCGCTGAGGTGTTTCCCAAGCCTTCGCGCCGAGAGCTGGGCTTGGGGATATGCACGGGATCCCCTGCCATGTCCCCCGCCAGACCCGTGCTTGTCGAATGGCCCGCCACCGCCACATGCTTGGCCCGTTTGGCCCACTGAGCAAGGGGTTCCTCGTCCCTGCCAAGTCAACAAGGCAAGATTTAAATTAACAACCGAGTACAGAATGCTTCAACAACAGGCTTGATCATCCCGCTTACTCTGGGTCCCTGAGCATGGAGCCCAGCTCATACGCCGCAAGTGGTGGGGTTGCTCTGCCCCTTTTCAGAGTCGGAGGAGCAGAACTTATCGGCGGTAGTGAGCTCATCGGTGGGATCGATACCTTTAGCGGGATCGAGCTTGGCGGAGAAATTGGGCTTGATGGGGACCTAGGATCTACCCCCGTGATCGCCCGTTGCTTGGCGGGTGGAGTCTTGGCCTGGGAAAGGCGAGTGGATTGGTGGCGTGCCACATCCTACTTGTCGCCCCTGGTGGTTATCTTCTTCACCCTTTGGGCACCCCACGAGGGGGCAGGAACCACTGCCTCTCGGTTAGCCCGCTTGCGGAAACACCGACCTAGCTCTAGAGCTTGAGGGCCCATTTCGAGCCATTCTTCCTTCGAGTCCCCTTGCCTCCTCAGCCTCAACCGCTTCTTGGGCCCCTATTGCTATGGCTTGGGAAGTCCCGGCCCCAGCAGAATCAAGCCTGGCAGCCTCCTCCGCGGCATGCTCTTCACTCCCCTCATTGGAAGAACCTCTGCCCTCAACACCTTCCTCCTCCTCCTCTCCGGGCACTGTTCCCCTGGCGGCCCTGAGCTCCCTGTCGTCTGTGATCCAATTCACAATAAACGCTTGCTCAGCATTGGTAGTGCGCTTGACGAGGTCGTCCTCCACCCTAGAAGCTCTTTCTTCCAAATGAGAGACCTAGTCCATCTCATCATCCAGGGCGGGCAGTTCCTAATCGGCCTTCACCCCGAAGGCATTGCAATCAGGCATCCATTGCAGGATCTGGCTCAAGGCAGAGTTTAGGTGTAGGGGAACAACCTTTGCCGGCAGATGAAATGGCCCAAGATTGCCAAATAGCTATTCGCACAACCAGCCGTGGCCATACATTGTCAGGTTGTTGGCAGGGTCTGGGTACAATCGCATCCTGTCGGCAGAGTTCTTGTACTCCTAAACAAACATGTCCCTCTTCTGCGGTAGCGCAATGTGGCGCCGAAGGAAGTTGGCCCCCACATGCTCAATGGTCATCGGCAGCTCTGAGGTGGGCGATCATGTTCAGCGTTGGGCGGAGCCTTTCATCGATGAGGCCCAACTTGCTCTAGTCGCTTCCACGTGTGACACGTCCAGTCCGCATCGAGCGGAACTCAGGGGCCTCTTCGTCCTTGGTCCAGCACCAGTCTCCCCTCCATTCCTCCCACTTGCCATGATGTTGGCTAGGGAGATAATCCCAATCTTCCTTCTTGCCCCGAAGAATCCAGCATATGTTCCCCGAGCGGTGGGATTTATCTTCTATCTGTGGGATGAAGAAGTGCCTGAACAAATCCACATTGGGTGCGACTCTGATGACACTCTCGCACAGGTGGGCGAAGATTGCCATGCACGCCATGGCATTGGGCATGAAATCCAGGAGGTTAAACCTGTACACCATCATCATGGCGCAAAAGAAGTCGGAAAAGGGGGAAGAGAGGCCACAAAGAAAGTACGCGTAGAAAATGCGGTATGAATCTGATGGAACCTTGGCCCCCTCCGGCAGAACTGCGGGAGCTCCATGCCCATTCCTAGTTTCCCTCCCCCACATATAGGCATACCTTGTGATTAAGGTATTGCCATCCAGATGTGATGGTGAGAAAACTACATCCTCCTGTCGCCACCTCTGTAGTTCTTATGCTTTTCTCCTCCTCTCCTCCACCGCGGGATCCACGAGGGCGGCCGCCTACTTCCCCTTCACAGCACCGGTCTTCCGCCCCATCTCTTGGACTCGCAAGAGAAGCGAAAGATCCAACAGAGTTTGTAGGGTAGATAATGGCAGCGAAGGCGGTTTCTTGGCTTGAGAAGGAAGATGAAGGGAGAAGAAGCAAATGCGAATGAGAAGCGTCCCTTCGCACTCCCTTTTTATTGCAAACACGTGCGGGGGCTGGCTCTTTGTTATCTTTTTAGGAAGATACAGTTTTTGCAGGCACATTACTCACTAACGACTATTGTTCCACGACCCCACGACCTGCGGTAATTACGCGGAGTGGACGTGGAATTTGCGGGTCATCATGACTAAAACTGCATGGACAACATTTCATCGACACGTGTCTGTGCGGTGTTTAGGGCCTAACACAACGATGCCCAGCGACACGTTTGGCTCAGGCCCCGGGGCTTCTGTTAGGGTACACAAACAGGGGTGTTTGGTTCCCCTGACTTGTGCACGGACAAAAAGCCTCCGCCCCGATGGCCAGGGCTTGCCGGGAAAATGGCTACCTCAATATAGCAGAACTCGTTGGTACAAGCCCAAGTCAAGCCAACACAAGGCCGAGCCAGAGAAGCCGCTCTTCATGAGATCAAGGAGCGTATCAAAAATACCAAGCCAGGATACAAGGCAAATATTCCAAGAAAAGTGTCCTTTGCTAGCCAGGCGAGGCTAGCAAGATCGATACAGCAAACTAGGGCACAACCAAACCGCGCCAGCCGCGTCTCCGGGACGATCAGGGACCGAAGCGCGTACCCCTCCAACAAGGCCCGGCAAGCCCTGCCCCCGGCAGGCACACGCCAAATACCACCGCTCCACCGCATCACGACGCTAGTCACTTATCGATGCAACATCGAGCACCCAGGCAGCTAAGTGGCTCTCACTAAGCACATGGTGGTTTGCTGGAAGACAGATCACACCCATTTGACACCCATCCAGGAGCGTGTCAAGATGATAAGCAGAAGCTGGTTAGGCGGCGATATAAGCTTGTCGGGGATGCACCCCTGCTCGCCACCTAAGGTAGCATTTATGGCATTTTTACCTAAGTGCCAGAGTTAGGTATGATAGCACTGTTCACTATCTAATCACAAGATAATGTCTGTTTTGCCACCGTGGTTACCCCTTAGGCTATAAAAGGAGGTCCTAGGCAACTTAAAAAGTGAATTAGGACCCTCTGACACTTGTACCCGCGTAGCAGCTCTCCCCGAGGCCACCTTGCCGAGTTTGAGTGTTGTGTGTCGTCGAGTTTCTCTAACCAATCCACTAAAGCAGGAGTAGGGTTTTACGCTTCTCAGTGGCCCGAACCTGGGTAAAAACCACCAGTCTCATCGTTGTGCTACCTCATGGCCTCCACTCTTTGTGCAACATGATTTCCCCCTGCCGAACCACAAAGGGGCCCGTGGCCCCATAGGTGATCGTGTTCACCCATGATAGATGTACCCGTTGTTGTTGTTGCAAATGTTACTATCTTAACAGACTTTGTTATACTTGAGATGCTCGAGATGACAACATGTCAATTATCCTTGGTAGACCCTTTTTGAATATTGCAGGGGCTATTATTGATTGCAATAAAAGCAAGGTCACTTTTCATATCAATGGTAATGTCATGGTATTCTCACGGGGGGTGCCAGACGACATATGCCACAAGGTGGCTCCATGTGAGGGCAAGACTGCTGCCGGAATATCAAGGGACGGGTATGCGAGTAGCACACGCTAGTTTACCTAGGTTCGGGGCTCTCCGGAGAGACAATACCCCTACTCCTGCATGTCTGTATGTATGTGGTATATCTGGTACATAGTTGCTCCTGGAGCTGTATCTAAGTTTAGTGCCATAGGCATCTGGCTATGTATATGCCTCATGTGGCATGCTAGTGGCCGGCCATGCTCATGGCCGTGAGCATGTGAGTGCTCATGCGCGAGTGTCTTGTGTGGATGGATGGATGGATGGATGCTCATTATATAGTGTGGGCTAGCTTAGAGAGTAAGCTAGGTAGTGGTATGGGCAAGGCATGGTGGGTGTTATCCTTGTCCCCTGGGTCACTTCATAAATAGTGCCAGGGGACAAGTGACGCTATACATGATGGCTGAGATGATACATGAATAGTGCTCGGGTATGGCCGTCTCGTCGGGGTCTTGTCGGTGTCAGATCGGGCTGAAGTCGGCAGCCGGCTGGTTGGCGCAGTTGGCAGCCGGCTGGTCAGTGTAGTCAGCAGCCGGCAGCCGTCCGTGCAGAGCAGTCGGACGGGGAGCCGGCAGGAGCAGCCGGGCAGTCGGACTGAGGGGCTTTGCTAGCCCCGATGTCTTGATTTATTGTCTCGTCGTCTTCGGGGTATCTGTGTCCAATTACTCCGACAGTAGCCCCCAAGCCTCCGGGCAACTTGGTAAAGTTGGACAGAGGTTTTTTGGCGAGCGTTCATGGAAATGATCATGAAAAATACAAAGTTAATCCACGCAGATATAGTGTTTGCTTTTAGTATTACAAGTTTTATGCGGAGGGTGCCGACTCGGTTTCGTCCGAGCCCCCTTAATCTTTTTCGTGTTCCCTCCGCTTCTTGGCTTGTGCTCTCGCTCACCGGACAGCCGCTCTGCGGTCTGTGGCTGAGAGTGGGCCGTGAAGCGGAGTGTACGGTACTCAGAGTCTGGGAGCAGATTTAACCGAGCAGATACTCATAAAGGAAACGGTCGGGTCGCCCAAAGCATTTTTCTTCCCGGACGTTTTTCGCGTGAGTGGCTTCCAGCGTTCACTCTTGCCAGCCAGACAGCCGCTCTGCGGTCTGTGACTGAGAGTGGGCCTTTGGTACCGTGCATGCTACTAAGCCGTCTGCGGGAACTAATGTCCCAGGACAAGCGGCCAGCCCCGGGCCAACTCTGGCTGGCGCCGGGGCGAACAGTGACGCAACTGTAATAAAATGCGGAGGTGGCCCCCAAGCATCCCTCGGGATTATCCGTACTTGCGTGATGCAAAAAAATATGTGGGTGAGGAGCTCACATTGATATTCATGAGGCGGAGTTTGCCGAAGACAGCCGGCACAGCTCACGCTTGCGGAGTGCGCCGGCGCACCCGCTGGGTGTAGCTTACGAGCCTCCGGGTGCTCAAAGGGGGGTCCCGGCCGGTCAGGCTCGACCGGCCAGGCGGCGAGGCGTCTTGCAGCGCCCATTTTCTTCTTCTTCTTTTCTGCCGGCTGCTGGCAGCCAGACGAAACTCTTCTCTTATCTCTTGCTTTTGTTTCTTGCAATCTTCCGTGGGGGCGCGTTAGCGCACCCACTGGCAATAGCCCTCGAGATTCAGGCCGACTACTGAGAAGTCGGGCCGGATCTCCCGGCAACTACTTTGTTTTCTTCCTCGCGGGGGCGTGTCAGCGCACCCGCTGGGTGAAGCCCCCGAGATTCGGGCCGACTGCTGAGCAGTCGGGCCGGATCTCCCGGCGACTACTTTGTCTTCTTTTTTTTCTCGTCAACCGGCTGTGCTCAGACAGACCGACTCGTCGGTTGGCCAGGCAGCGAAGCGGGCAGACGAACCAGCCGGCCCAGTGGCAACGCGGGCTGTTGACCGGAACAGCAGTCTCCAAAGTCGGATCCTCCTTTTCTTTTTTCTCTTCTTTTTTTAGTCAACCGGCTGGGCACCCTGCGTGACTTTTCTCTTAGCCAGCGTGGGCAGCCGGCCTCTTTTTTCCACCCGAACTCAATCTATCATTTTTTTAAAAAAAATTTCTGCCAGTCAGTTGTGGGCACCCGACCTTTTCTTCACCCGGCTCTGGGCAGCCGGATACACACACATTTTTTATTTTTATTTTTTAGGCTGTGGGTAGTCGGCCCTTCTCTTTCTTTTCTTTTTTGCCTGAGCAGCCGGACAAAAGGGGAGCCTACGCACGTGCGGGGCCGGTTGGCGACTACCTGGCAGTGGGTGAGCAGGAGCCGGCGGTCGGCCAGACTGGCCGGGTGGTGCGCGAAGCTGGCAAGCGGCGGAGCCGGCCGTCCGGCTTGGGCGGAGATGGCAAGCGGCAGGAGCCGGGGCCGGCTGTGGAGCGAGCGGCCACGGGCGCACCCGGCGGAGCGGCGCGCACAGGCGGACCCGGCTGGGAGCCGGCTAGCGGCGAGGCCGGCCTGCGGCCAAGCTGAAGGCGAGGAGGCCCAGCGGAGGCGCGAGGCCGAGCGCGGCACAGCTTGTGGCGGGGAACGCGGTTGAGCGCGCGGGGCAGAGGAGCGAGCGGGAGGCGTGGCGGAGCTTTAAGCAAGCTGCAGCGTTCGGGAGCCGCAGACAACAGGCGAACGAAGCCGCTGACCGGAGTGGGGCGAACAGGTGCGGGCGCTCGGAGAGGCGGAGCGGACGGCATGCAGAGGCCGGCCGGCGGGCTGCAGCCGGACGCTGCAAACAGGCGCAACGTGAGGCAGCGCGGCCGGCTAAGGGCGAGTCGGACAGGGCCAGCAGCCGACCAGCGGGCGGGAGCCGGCCAGGGCCAGCAGGCGCGCAGACGCGGGGGTCAAGGGATGCGCATGCACAGCACGGGCAGGGCAGGTGTGAGGCGGACGCAGCCGCGGGGAAGGCTGGTGCGGTAGGCGTGGGGATGGCCGGAGACTGCGCGAGGCACAGTGAGAAACAAGGCATGCCGTAGTATGGACGTTGTCTAGGAAATGTACATGCAGCATCCGGCTAGTGTCTGGGTTACATATGATTCATGTACGAGGCCTGTACGGCCTGCATCTGGGAAGTGCAAGGAGAATATCTGGCCATAGTCCAGAGTGAATTTCTATCCCACAGTGAATTTCTATCCCGAATAGGATGGCGTCTGGTGACCTCCCTGGCGCCCTCATGGGCGTCCTCGCCTCCGCCTCCGCCGCGCTTCCGGCAACCCTCCCTTCCGCTGCCCGACCGGCCCTCCCTGGAGCGGCCCCGTCGCCGGCCACCGCGCCCGTCGCCCTCGCGCTCTCCGCCCCGGCGGCCCCCTTCCGTTGGGCGGATTACGCGGACGATGCGCCCTTCCCCCCTCCCCCCTCCCCCTCGGCTCTCTCCTCCACCCGCTCCTTCCCCTGCCCCAGCCTTCCCCGCCGGCCGGCAAGCTCAGCCCCCCACGTGAGGGGCTTTGCTCCCGCCGGGCGGGCGCCCCCGTCGCCTCCCTCTGCTCGCTGGAGCCCGGCTCGGGCGGCGCCTCTCCAAGGAGAGGGCTTGGCCGGTAGGGCACCCCGCCGCCGCCGTGCGCCGGCCTGGGGCATGGCCGGGCGCGCCGATCGGGGCCCCGCCCGCTCCTCCTAGCGCCGGCAGACGGTAGGGGCCCGGCCGCCGGCTCCTCCTCACCCCCCGCTGTCCCTCTCCCTTCCCCCCCTCCTCCCGACTCCGTCGACCCGCCCGGTGCCGTTCCGGCCTTTTATCGCACACTTTGGATCCTCCGGGATCCATGTGCAGACTGCCAGGGATGCCCGGCCTCTCCCCGGGGACCCCGCCGGTCCGGTGCCGGCGGCGGCGGCGCCGTTGGCCGTCGCCCGTAGGGTTTCCCCCGCTCTCCCCGTTTCCTCCTGTGGCTTTGGCCGCTCGGTTGGGCCTCTCGGACCGTTGGGCCACGGCCCATCCCGCCCGGGGCTCCCTGCGCGGCCCACTCTGGGTGGGGCTCTCGCAGGCCGGCCCAGCGGGGGTGGCCTCCCCTGTGCCCTAGGCCCGGCGGAGGGGGATCCGGGTCGATCTGGCCCCCGTGTGGTTTCCCCCTCCCCCCGATTCTGTGCGCCGCCTCCTCCTCTCCCTGCCTCCATCCCGCTCCCCTGCTCCTCGCCAACCCTCCCCTCGCCCCTTCGGTTCCCTCCGCCGCTCCCCATCCCCCGTCCGGCCCGTCGACCCCCTCTCCCACGGCCGCTCCCCTCGCCCCGGCCGCTCCCCTCGCCCCGCCCCGCCCGGCTCCCGCCGCGCCGTGACCAGCCATGCCGCGGGAGTGGCACGATGCGGCCCCGCGGTCGAAACGGAAGGCCGGGGAACCTCTCCGCGACCCTTCCCGCCCCTTCCCCGACTCCCTGCGGCGCGAGAAGGAGCTCCGGCGCGAGCTCCAGGAGCTGCGTGACAGCCAGCGCTCCCCCGCCCGTTGGGATGACCGAGCCCGGTCCCGGTCGCCGCGCGTGTTGTCGGCGACTGGCGCACCCGCCGGCGCTCCTCGTCACCTTCCCACCGGCGGGGCCGGTCCCATCCCCCGCCTGCCCGGCTCGGGCCAGCTCCTCTCGTCCGCGGGATGGAATCCTCCCGACCCCAGACACCCGCCGCTACGTCCCTCCGCACGCGGCCTCCGCGGGGGTCACGGCCCCGGCGCCTGCCCATGGTGGTGGCACCACCCGTGGCCGTCCTGGCCCGGCCGAGAAAAAGAAGCGCCGTGGTGTTCGCGTCACTCCGACCGTGCCTCCCCCCGCGGGTCCGGGGTCCTCCTCAGCCCCTGGCCCCGTCTCTGGCCTTCCTCGCCCCCCATGCTTCAACTATGGGGTGAGGGGGCACTCCCAGGTTGCGTGCGTCAACCCCCAGTGTTGCTACCTCTGCAAGGATCCCAGCCACCCCGCCATTCTGTGCCAGGATAGACCGGTGGCCTCGGACCTCATGATGTATGGGCATGGGATCGAGGGGTTGGGTTTCTTCCACCTCGAGGTCCCGGACGCCCCTCCACCGTCGCCCTCCCTTCAGGCGATTGTCACGGTCGTGGATGGGGTCGCTTCCCCTGAAATGATCGAGGCTGAGCTCAACCACCTCTACCGGCACCAGTGGGACTGGGTGGTCACCCCCACCGCTGGTCACGTCCTCTCTGTCGTCTTCCCCGACTCTGTCAGCTACGGCTACGCGACGCGTAGCGGCCGGATCACTCTTGCTCTCAACCAGCTGGTTGTCGAGATATCCGAGCCGGTACTCGACGCTCAGGCCGTGGCTGTCCTCAACACCGCCTGGATCCTCATCTCCGGCCTCCCCGATATTGCGCAGTCCGATCTTGTCATCCGCCAGATGTCCCGTCTCTTGGGCAAGATGGTGGTGGTCGACGAGCTCTCACTGCGCAAGGAGGAGGAGGTGCGGGTCAAGGTCAAGTGCCTCGACTCCTCCAAGCTGCACACCTCGGTCCGGGTCTTCTTCAACGACCAGGGCTTCGACCCCAGGATCTCCCTTGAGCCTCCCAACCACGTTGGGCGGCCCCGCTCCCTCGACGTCCGCCCCCCAATGACAACCCGGGGGCCGGCGGCGACTACCACGGCCACCACCGCTCCCGCTCTCACCGCTTGGATGAGGAGGGGGCGTCCGAGGACTCCCGCTACCCCTCCCCCACGCCTCCCCCTCCCGCCGCGGCAGGCAAGGGCCGCCAGGCCGATGCTCGCCCCCCCAATGGATGGCCCGTCAGGTTCTGAGACGTCGCCATCGGAGGGGAGCGACATCTCCAGTGTGGGTCTGGTGGTCTGCCAGGCCTCCTCCCCGCGCTCCCCCGCCTCGTCTCCGCCACCTGCGCTAGACCCGGTGGGCCGGTCCCACGACCTGCTCTCCGTCTCTCCGGTGGCGCCCGCAGCTGGGGGACGCCACCTGTGGTGGTCCCCCCACTCCGGCTTCGCCCCCCCAGTCACCCTCTCAGCTCCACCGCCTGAGGCCCCTCCGGCCCCGTTGTCTCCGCGGACTGCCACGGAGGCCTTCTCTCCGGCCCTCTGTGCGCCGCCCCTGCCTCCGGCCGATCCTGCTCCTTCGGCCCAGCTCTTCCTCGACTGTGCTGGGTCGGGTCTGCCGCCCTCTCCTCCGTCGTCTCCTGGGGGGCGGCCCGGATCATCACCCCGCTGGCGGCCCAGCCCCCTCCTCCCTGGTCTGTCGCCTACTCCCGTCGCGGTCGGTCGGCCTCCTCCCCGGTGGTGGCCTCCCGCCGGAGTGCTCGGCTGGATGCGTCCCACCCTGAGGGCAGCCCGGCGCTGCCCATCCCCGAGCGGGCAGAGCTCCGCGCTGCCGCCCGTAACCTGGAGCCAGGTACGCCCTCCATTCCCCCCTCTGCTTCATCTTGTTCTTTCTCTGCCCTTGAGTCTGTTCCCCTAGGTCACCTTGCCAAAGTGGCCTCCGATTCCGCGATCATCTTCCATGGGGAAGTGGGCCCCCCTCTTGCCCAGATCGCGGCCATTAGGGCCCGTGAGGTCCTCGATGGGAAGCTCGCGGAGGCCCGGGAAGCCCTCCCTTCTCCCCCAGCCCCCCCTTCGGCTGGGGGACCTCCCTCTCCGCCCTTGCCGCTTGCGACGGCCCCTCCTCCCTTGGTGGTCATGCAAGATATTTGGGGTCGCACCCTCTCACGTACGGCGGCCCTTCGTGCGCTTAGCGCTTCCAGAGTTCTGGGGTCAAGCAGCCCCCCAATGGCTCCTTAATGCGGGCCCTCTTCTGGAACATCCGCGGCTTCGGCCATGATGGCCGCCGCCACCAATTAGTGGAGTACATGCGTGATGAGCACATTGACATCATGGTGGTGCAAGAGACCATGCGTCATGATTTTGCCCTTCCTGAGCTTGATCGGCTAAGCTCCCACCTATTTGCGTGGCACTGGCTCCCTTCTAGTGGGAGCGTGGGCCACTCGGGTGGCATCCTTTTAGGTGTGAAGGATGCCACCTTTGAGGTGGGCATCATGGATAGGGGCGAATTCTTCGTTGGCATGGAGCTGTTCGAGAGGTCGCTCAACTTCAAGTGGGAGATCATCATTGTCTATGGGCCGGCCGATCATAGTCGATCGCCCGCCTTCTTGGAGGAGCTCCACCGAAAAATCTCGGCCGCCTCCCTCCCCGTGGTTGTCGGCGGCAACTTCAACCTGCTGCGCGTTGCTGAGGACAAGAACAATGGCAACGTCTGCTTTGCCCGTATGGACATGTTTAACGACTTCATTGCTGACCTCGCCCTCCGGGAGATTGATCGGGTTGGGGCCCGATTTACTTGGACCAACCGACAAGCCTCCCCGACCCTGTCCGTCCTGGACAAGGTCCTAGTTTCCCCGGACTGGGACCTCCGATGTCCTCTAGCCTCCCTCCGCGCCATCACCCGGATTGGCTCGGACCATGTCCCCCCTCCGTTCCGCTTTGAGACCTTCTAGCTCTCCCAGGCTGGGTTTACCGACACCGTCTGCGTTCGGTGGATCGAGGCTCGGGCCCACCCCCACCCTCGCCCCCTTTCTGCTATTGACACGTGGCACTTCTATGCGAAACGTGGCCGGCAATTTATGAAGGGCTGGGGGGCCAACCTCGGCCGTGACGCCAGGGAGCGCAAGAAGGCGCTGCTCACTGCGATCCAGGCACTCGACTTGCGGGCTGACACGATGGGCCTCTCCCCGGATGAGTGGCTCTCCCGCTATGACCTCGAAGACCAGCTCTCTGTGATCTACACCGACGAGGAAGCCTATTGGCGCCTTCGGGGTGCTCAGCGGTGGGTCCTGAAGGGTGATGCAAATACGGCTTACTTCCAGGCGATTGCCAACGGTCGCCGTAAACGCAATACCATTCCCTGCCTTTGGGATGGGGCAACCATCCTTCAGGACCCCCGTGACATTCGCACCCATGTCGATGGTTTCTACCGGTCCCTCTTCTCTCCCGCTCCTCGGAGCGGCATCTCCCTCGCCCCGGATTGTTGGGCCCGCGCCCAACTAGTCTCTGACGCAGAGAACGCGTCCCTGACGGCCCCCTTCGCTGAGCAGGAGGTCTGGGAGGCCATCAAGGGGATGAACTCCTCCTCTGCTCCAGGACCGGACGGTCTTCCGGTCATTTTCTTCTAGACCTTCTGGAACGTGATTAAACAAGAGGTCATGGCCATCTTTGATGAGTTCTTTATGGGTTCTATTAACCTTAGTTGCCTCAACTACGGGACCATCTCCCTCATCCCCAAGGTCCCTGGGGCAATTGATATTCGCCAGTTCCGCCCGATCACGATCATTAACGTGATCTTCCGGATCTTGGCCAAGGGGTACGCCAATAGGGTGACCCTTCTTGCGGATCGGATTACCCACCCTAACCAATCGGCCTTCATTAAGGGCCGATACATCCTGGATGGTGTCCTGGTGCTCCATGAGGTCCTTCACGAGATCCGGGCCAAGCGCCAGAAGGTGGTCTTTCTGAAGATTGATTTCCATAAGGCCTATGATACGGTTAGCTGGTCCTTCCTTATGGAAGTCCTTCTTCGGAAGGGCTTCAACGACCGGTGGATCACAAGAGTCATGCAAATGGTCTCTTGTGGTCGCACGGCGGTCAATATCAACGGCGAGATCGGCCCCTTCTTCCCTACCCTATGTGGGGTTCGCCAAGGCGACCCCTTCTCTCCGTTCCTCTCCAATATGGTCGTTGACGCTTTGGCCGCCATCCTGGATAAGGCAAAAGCCGCCGGCCACATCCGAGGGATTACCCCCCACCTCTCTGGGGGCTCGGGGATCTCCATCCTCCAATATGCTGACGACACGATCATCATGGTCGAAGGCTCGGAGTTGGACATCACCAACCTCAAGTTCCTCCTTCTCTGCTTCCAACAGATGTCGGGCCTCAAGATCAACTTCGATAAGAGCGATGTTATGGTGATGGGTTACTCCCCCTCTGAGTCTGTGGCCATTGCCAACAGGCTTAATTGCCGCCTGGGCTCTTTCCCCACGTCTCTCTATCACTGACTTGCGCCCCTCCGTGACCAAGCTCCAGACCAGATGCGAGCCTTGGCAGGGGAGGTGGCTCTCTAAGGCGGCCCGGACTATCCTTATCAACTCATCCCTATCCGGCCTCCTCTTGTTTCCTATGAGTTTCTACAGCCTCCATGAATCTCTCCATAAGGAGATCGCCAAGATTCAGTCTCGTTTCTACTGGGCTGGCGAACAGGGCAAGCAGAAGTATCACATGGTCAGCTGGCCTGACATCTGCAAGCCCAGGGAGCAGGGTGGATTAGGCATCATGTGCTCTAAACGGATGAATATCGCCCTTCTCTCCTGGTGACTTTGGCGTCGCGCAGGGTCAGGGTGGCCTCTGGCTGGACATTATCCGGAATAAGTACCTGCGTGGTCAACCCCTTGCCTTCTGCCAGAAATCGGGCGGATCTGAGTTTTGGCTGTCTCTCGTCCAACTCCTACCGGTGCTCCGCATTGGTACCTCTATCTCGGTGGGGTCCGACCTCTCGACGCTTTTCTGGTTCGACCGATGGGCCGGAGACTCTCCCTTCGCGGCCCGCTTCCCCACCCTTTTCTCTATCTCTGTCGACCCCATGATCTCTATTGATAGGGCCCTTTGACTTAGGGCGCCTTGCTTTCCACCGACCCTTTGGGCCGGCGGAATCCGCCGCCTGGCGTGAGTTACTAGACTGCGTTGCTCTTCACGAGCCGTTGGTGGATGGCGACCAGGACCTTATGCGCTGGCGGCTGGAGCCGTCTGGACAGTTCTCCACCAAGTCGCTTTACTTGGCCATTGCTCCCTCATCCGCCCCCCTCCCCCTTTCGATGGTGTGGTCCGTTCGCGTCCCACTGAAGATTCGCATCTTCATGTGGCAGTGGATCCATGGACGGGTCCCGTCCGGTGTGGAGGTCCGAAAGCGGAATGGCCCGGGCACTGGTATATGCCCCCTCTGCAATGTCCCCGAAGACTCCAATCACATTTTCTTCGCTTGCGTCTCCACCCGGTTCCTTTGGAGCTGCTTTCGCGAGATTGTTGGTGGGAGTTGGTGCCACACCAATTTCCCGGACCTCTTTGCTGAACTCCAAGTGTCCCCTACATCCTCTCGCCACATTAGGTGGCTGGAGGTTGGGGCCCTTGCCTGGACGCTGTGGAACGTTCGCAATAAGCTTGTGATCCAACACTCTCCCCTTCGGCGCGCTACTGATGCTCTCTACAAATTCTCGGGTTTCTTGCAGCTTTGGCGGCCGCTTAGCCGCCCCCCGGATCGGGACGCCATCTCAGCCTTCATCGCCGATCTACGCTCGATGGCCGTCCGTCTGTCGCCACCGCCCCCGCCGCCGCCGCCGGAGCCTGACTAGATCTCTTGTGCTGGGCCGTCTATGTTGTGTTGTGTTTTTTCTCTTTCTTTGGGCTTGCTGTGCCCTCAGCAGAACCTCTATACTTTGTTGTGGTACTTGAGTGGTGTGTGTTTGTGGACCTTCTGTGGTTGTATGTCTTGTGGCGGTTTGCTTTATTTATAAAGCGGGGCGAAAGCCTTTTTCGGTAATATCTGGCCATTATACGAGCAATATCTGGATGGTATATGGCCATGGTATGGTGGTTGACTGGCTTGCTGGCTAGCGTGAATGGAGGAGCGACTGCGTGCTACAGCCGGATCTAGACGAGCGTGGAGGGGAGCGGACGCGAGCAGCGCACGGACGGACACGGCCGACCGAAGCGAGGCCCCGCGCAGGCGCACGTGGACAGACGGCCGGTGTCGCAACGGTGGCGGTGAAGAAGGCGGCGAGGCCGACGACGAGGACGCGCTATCCCGCGCGGCCGCTCCAGGGGCGGGTCAAAGTCGAGCCCCCAAGCGCTACCGGAGAGACGGCGCGACGCCGCGGCGGTGGAGACGAAGATGGTCCCGCCCGGACTGCGAAACCAGCAGCAGTGCGGTAGCATAGTACCGCCCCACGGTGGGCGCCAAATGTCGTGGTATTCTCACGGGGGGGGCAAGACAACATATGCCACAAGGTGGCTTCGTGTGCGGGCAAGACTATTGCCGGAATATCCAGGGACGGGTATGCGAGTAGCACACGCTAGTTTACCCAGGTTCGGGGCTCTCCGGAGAGATAATACCCCTACTCCTGCATGTCTGTATGTATGTGGTATATCTGGTACATAGTTGCTCCTGGAGCTGTATCTAAGTTCAGTGCCATAGGCATCTGGCTATGTATATGCCTCGTGTGGCATGCTAGTGGCCGGCCATGCTCATGGCCGTGAGCATGTGAGTGCTCATGTGTGAGTGTCTTGTGTGGATGGATGGATGGATGCTCATTATATAGTATGGGCTAGCTTAGAGAGTAAGCTAGGTAGTGGTATGGGCGAGGCATGGTGGGTGTCATCCTTGTCCCCTGGGACTTCATAAATAGTGCCAGGGGACAAGTGACACTATACATGATGGCTGAGATGATACGTGAATAGTGCTCGGGTACGGCCGTCTCATCGGGGTCTTGTCGGTGTCGGATCGGGCTGCAGTCGGCAGCCGGCTGGTTGGCGCAGTCGGCAGCCGGCTGGTCAGTGTAGTCAGTAGCCGGCAGCCGGGTGGGCAGAGCAGTCGGACGGGGAGCCGGCAGGAGCGGCCGGGCAGTTGTACTAAGGGGCTTTGCTAGCCCTGGTGTCTTGATTTATTGTCTCACCGTCTTCGGGGTATCCGTGTCCAATTACTCCGACAGGTAATGAGCATACGGTGCATTTTCTGAAGAAACATTTCCATGTCAATAGTATTAATGTTATTGAAAAGTCTCCGACAATTACTATTGGGATTTTTCAACTCCCTCTACCTACTGCCAAAAAGAAATATGAAATACTTGTTGTTGGGGATATGCATATTCCCATTGAGGTAACTTAGTGTTTTACGAAAGTTCTTCGGTTTCATGCTAATCGAAAGTGGTTGTTAGTAAGACTTGATCAACCTTATTAATGGATCATTTTTGAGAGGTATGAAGTTGATGAAGTTAGTAGGCACAACCTTCTGCTCCCACCTTTTATTTTATTTTCTTGTTTTCTTAGTTAATTAAAATAAAATGTCATGCTTAGCCTGTTTTCTGAATTTTCCGTGCAATAAAAAAGTGGTCGAAAATAAAAGTGTTCAGAATGCCATAAAAATTTAATATGATTTTTTTTGAATATTTCTAAATTTCTGTATAAATAACATTAGAGGGGGTGCCCCTGGTGCCCACAAGACACCAGGGCGCCCGCTGGTGGGTTGCGGTCCCCACGTGGGTAATGTCTGCTAGAACTACATCAGTATTTCCCCAAAGAGGAAGGGATGATGCGGACAGCAACGGTAGGTATTTCCCTCAGTGATGAGACCAAGGTTATCAAACCAGTAGGAGAACTAAGCAACACTATGTAAACAACACCTGCACACAAATTTAAAACAATAATGAGGCTAGCCAACTCACCTCCAGAATGCTCCCGCGATTGCAAGCTTCGTCGGCTGTCGGATCTGCCCCTCTGGCTCGCTGCACCATTGGATCTTCACTTGCAGTTAAATTGTTTTTCACCTCCCAGTCATTTTCCTTGCCCAATGACGAGTGGGCTCGTCTCAGGCTTGCATTGGCTGTCTCAGCAGCGGGTCATCTTCGGGCGGGTGAACCTTTCCTCGCGCGCCGCACGTCCCGTGGCTGGGACGAGGAGCCCATTGGACATAACCGCACCAAACCCTAGCCCCCCGTCCACAGCCACCCGCTCCTTCTCACAGCCGCCGCACCATTCCTCCCTTTCGCCCCTCCTCCTTCCCGGATCCCCACCACGGCGCCGACCTACAGGCAAAGGGCGATAGCGGCGGTGCTCAGTTAGATCTGTAGGAGAGAGAAGATGAGAGGGAGAGAGAGAGGATGGAGAAAGAAAGGAAAAGGCGAGGAGGCACGGCGTCGAATGGGAGAGTGGCCAACCCGGCTAGCGTCGGCTGGGGCCGCACCCCTCCCCAAAGGGCGGCGATGATGGAGGGATCCATCGGCGCCATCCAGGCTCCCGACCGACGGACTCGCTGGGTCGCCGCCCCTCCCGTGCGGCGGGGACATCCACGGCGGTGCGGGCTGGGGAGCGAGCGGCGGGGCCCTTGATCCGTTCCGATCGAGGGATTGGTCGAGCCGGCGCTGGATCTTAGCCACTGTCGATGGATTTCTCGCAGCTTGGCTACCTGTGCTTTGGATCCGGTACGATCCCCATCCCTCTCTCTCTCTCTCTCTCTCTCAGACTCACCCATGCACTCACTCGCTCACTCTGTTTGTGCGCGCGCGTGCCCGCAGTTCACACCCCTGAACCCAAAGCCTATGCTGAATCAGGCGAGCTCTCATTGCCGGATCATTGGCCAAACGCCGAGTTGGCGGCCACGTCAGTTCTGCACCGCTGCCAGTGACCGCCGTTCCATTGCCTTGGTTTCGGGTGTGGCATTGGCTGAGAACTGTATGGTGTTTGTCTGACGTGCCATCCGCATCGTGGGGGTTTGGTCGGTTGACTCCAGGTATCACTACAAAAAAAATACACTTCCGTGATGATACGTGTTTGTCACAGTAGGTCGCGTTTTTTGTCATGCATGTACATCCATGACAAATTTATGACAGAATCAAGATAGTCATACTTGTGTTGTCGTAGAAGTGTTCCATGACATTACCAAAATTATCATCATGGAAGTGTCCACTTCCATGACGATAAATCGCGGGTCACAGAAGTGCTTTCGTCAAGGGTGACCGACACATGGCATCCACCGTAACGGAACGCCGTTAAGCTATCGGGTCGGGTTTTGGATTCGATAACCCGTTAACAGCCCCGACCAATGGGGATTTTCCACATGTAAAATCATCATTGGCTGGAGGAAACACGTGTCGGCTCACCGTTGGGAGAGATGTCATCCACTCATTGGACAGAAGGCTCCTATGATACATCGACACGTGGCACGGCCCAACAGACGCCCATTCCTGTGAAAAGGCCGGCCCATTTGACTTGGTCAAAAGGTGGCGGGCCGGCCCATGTAAAGCCTGTTAACGGCTTGTTCGCATATAGCCCATTTACAGCCCGCTAACCCAAGGCCCGTTATGCCCTATCCGAATTAGGCCCAGTAGCGTCATCTGGGCCACCCAATATGATTCCAGCCCGTTTTCACTTCTGGCCCATGTATGGCCCATGACGTCTTTCGGCCCATATGAGGCCCTATGAAACTCTTGGCCTATTAACGGCTCGTGGTGAAACTGGCCCGTAATGAACAGTGTATTACTTTACACCCATTAACGACCAGTGGTGAAACTGGCCCATAATTAACAGTGTATCACTTTATACCCATTAAGGGCATGTTATTCCGTTGGGCCGTTTCCAGCCCATGTTATCTTTTGGCCTTCTCAGAGCCCATTTATTCTTGGGCTCATTCCAGCATTCGTTTACTTACAGCCCATTACTGTCATTTTCTGCTTATGGTCCAAATTCAGCCCGTGGTTACAGTCGGCCCGTTTGTGGTCCGTTAACACGTTGGGCCATTTTCATAGTGTCATGAAATACGGCCTATTAACGATGGCCCATTAATGTAGACCTATGAACGGACGATTTCAACTCTAGCCCGTTTACGGCCATAATGCGGCCTGTTATTGGCCCATGTTTGGCCAGTCGATCATACTGCCCGTACAAGGCCCATTGATGATACGGCCCGTAGAAGGCCCACTTTTTATACGCCCCTAGAAGGCCCACTATTTCTACGGCCCATAGGTCCAGTGTCACTGCAGTAAATATTAGCCCATGGTTATTGTGGCCTAGTTTTAAAAAATAGGTTGTTGCAGCCACTAGGAAACCGCAGAAAAAGAACTGCACTGACTAAAAGCAAACAAATAAACAAGACAACAAGGAAATAAATAATCAAGCAACTTACACTAGGCTATCACGGCTATTACACATATTACATCCACTGGACATCAAAGTTCGCCACCAGTGCAAATATAGGGAACACAGCAGCATATAAACGCCGCAGCAAAACAAGTCCAAAACTGAAACCACTTCAGAAGAGCTCAAGAAACAATATCCTGGGTACCCATAATGCTGGCAAGATGCTTAGCAAGCTTATTAACTTTCTCTTGTTTGGCGCTTAAGTCCTCCAGCGCCTGCTGTTGCACCAGAAAGTATGCATCTGAATTCTGCAAGGACTTCCTCAGTCCTTCGGCTTCCTATCGCATAACATCTGATCGATGTCTTTCAACTTGAAGTTGAGACTCAAGAAGCCGAACTGATTCAGGCAACGAGTTCGAAGAGTTGGTGCTAGCAGTGGTAGCCAGTAACTCGAACACTACATCAAGACAGGACTTTGGGGTTGTCTCAGTGTCCTCAATATAGTTTTTATCAGCTTTCTTGGAGACCAACAGGGATGTCTCACTATCTTGAACCTTATCTGCATTACTTCCTTTACCATTCATATCAGGGTGCTCTTCTCCAATATTTTATCCGTGTTCTAAAAGGGAAACAAACAAACACATCTCAGGTTTACAATGTAGTATATGAAACTCATTTTGGTAAACCAGTTCAGTAGTAAGGTGGACAGGATAACAGCATGAAACAAACATATATCTATGTAGTATGGTCACTGTATGGTCTATATCATTCTAGTTTATGTTGCCAAATCAAGATAGATACAGTTCGAATCATATCTATTTAAGACAAAGCAGCATAGATAGAATATAAGTGTGGGAAACTACACAGCAATAACAACACTTGTAATGTGCATGGCATGAGAACATAACTGTTTATTCAATTGAAACTGAAATCAACATAGAGAACGTTACAACAGCAAATAGCCAAACACGTTGAAGAAATAGGTTTAAAACATATCTGTTGCGCCATTGGAGTTTCAATTGCATCCTTCAAATTTGAAATTGGTTGGTATCAGTAAATACAGTGATGCAAGAGCAAAGTAGTATGAACCATAGCTACGGAACCTGACCTGAGAACAATTCTTCTGCTGCTTTAAGCGTTGACTTCGGGTTCGGAGTGGTGGCCCTTGTGATTTGGGCACTGCAGTTGCCTAACTAACTGCTCGTGTTTGGATGCTCTGTGGTGGAGACGGTGCTGTGTTAACGGGAACTGGGTGTCTATCTGCTGGGGTTGGGGTTAGAAGGGGTGTAGCTGGTTCTCTGTCCAACTGGGTAGGGGTACAATCTGCATGAGTGTGGGTTATGTGTGGTGGGGCTGATTCTTGGGCAAGTACAACCATGGTTCTATCTGAATCGACAGGTAGCACGATCTTTTCTGAAGACCGTGTTTTTACTACCACAGATACTGCCATCACTCCCTCCAATTGAAATGGCTGATAAACAAGAAAAGTAATTGAATGTACAGACATTGTAAGATAGACAGGTGCAATGGATAGTAGGGAAGAAAACAGGGCATGAAATAATTCACATTTATGTTGTCTAAGCAAACAGAATAGCAGGACATAATTTCACATGTATGATGGCTAATTAAACAGGATAGCATGACACAATTTCACATGTATGATGGCTAACTAAACAGGATACAATGACATACTTCAAAATATGATGACTATGTAAACAGGATGACATGATATAACTATACAATGTGTCTATTAAAGTGGTTGGCATGCCATAAATCACAAACATGCCATCGATGGAAACATGATGGCATGATATAATTCACGGATTGTAATGCCCCGGTTTCGATGCGCCAGGTGTCTGCTAGTTATTCGTCGTTGTTGCCATGTCATTTGCTTGCGTGTTGCACTTTGCCATGCCATCATATGCATTTCATATCATGTCATCATGTGCATTTCATTTTGCATACATGTTTGCCTCATGCATCCGAGCATTTTCCCCGTTGTCCGTTTTGCAATCCGGCACTCCTATGTCCTCCGGTGCCCCCTTTTGCCTCTTCTCTTGTGCGGGGTTAAACGTTCTCGGAATGGACCGAGGTTTGCCAAGCGGCCTTGGTATAGCACCGGTAGACCGCCTGTCAAGTTTCGTGCCATTTGGAGGTCGTTTGATACTCCAACGGTTAAACGGGTAACCGCGAAGGCCTCTTTTGTGTGCAGCCCAACACCCCTTCCAAAGTGGCCCAAAACCCAGCAAACTCCCCTCTATGCTCTCGGTCGTTCGATCACGATCGCGTGGCCGAAAACCGCACCTCATTTGGACTCTCCTAGCTCCCTCTACCTATAAAAACGTGTTCCCCTCTCCATTTTCCGATCAATTCCCCCCCGAAACCCTAGCCCCGCTCCTCTCGCCCGCCGGACACGTCCGGTCTGACGCTGGACACGTCCAGCGCCGCCGCCTCGTCCAATCGCACCGTGCCACGTGGCCCGCCGCCACAGCAGCCCGCCCGAGCCCGTCGCGGGCCCGCGCGCCGCCGCCGCCGGCCCGCGCGCCGCGCCGAGCGCCGCCGCTTCCGCCGGCGTCCTGCCCCGCCGGCGGCCCCATCGGCCTCGAGCGCCGCCGGCCCCGTGGCGCTCGCCGCCGCCCGCGCCCCCGCGTGCCTCTGTCGCAGCTCCGCCGCCCTCCGCGTCGGTAGCCTCGCCCCTCCGCCGCCTCCCGCGACCCCGACCGCGCCGCTGACGCCCGCTGGCCGGGTGCCGCGCGCCTCGTCGCCTCACCCCGTCGCCTCCCCCTGCCGGCGACGTCCCTGCTCCGCCGCCCCGCTCTAGCGGCGCCGCCGCCGTTTGCCTCCTCTGCCGCGCCTCCCCGCCGTCCTCATCGTCGCCCGAGCTCGCCGGAGTCACCGCGCAGCTCGCCGGAGTTCCGATCCGGCCAGATCCGTGAGGGTGGATGAGATCCACCCATCCCCGCAACCAAACACGGCCACGCCTCCCCCGATCCACTCCATCCCGGTACCGCGTCGTCCCGTTGACTTTTTCCCGAGGTGAAATTCCACCAAGTCCCGAAATATTTTGCATTATCATGCCATGTTCATCGCATCATAACTTGCTTCATACTACTCCGTTTCATGCGTATAATATGTCAAATTGTTCGTCTCGATGATTACTTCATTTCATTCCATTGCATCATCTTCATTTGAGTCCATCGTGATGCCCTAAATGCTGTTGGAAGAGTGCTATGTGATGTTAATCTGCAGAAGCTGTTATAACATGCTCATTTGTCATTTCTCCCATGTTTGATGTGTGCATCCTGTGAGGTTGATGTCTACATGTGTTTTGATCTATGCCATGCCATCTTTACAGGGGTGCTATCCATGTATTTTTGTGACTTGTGTAGTGAGTGCATTGAGCTTGTTAAGTAGGGTACTTGTTGTTGCTGTTTTCCTGACTGATTCTGTTATATTTTATTGCTATGTAAATCTGCTGCTACTAGTCATTCTATGCATAATCTGGAGATGTTCACTAAGGATGTTTTGTTATACATGTCTTGCTCTATCCATTCATGCTCCTGGATGAATTTATAGTCTCCTGTAGCTTGTTGTTATCTTGCTCCAAACTTGCTAAATAATGTTGCTGTCAGCCTGTTAACATTAAGTTCAGTTTTGGCCATGTGTTTTGCTAGTGATCCGTGCACCCTATGAACTTGCTCTTGCCGTGCTTAGCATAATAAACATGTCTTCTTACTGTTGGTTGCCTTGACATGCCATGTATTGCTCTGTAGTGAGTGGTTCAAGCTCACCAACATGCCTACTTATTGTTATTCCTGCCATGTATGAATCTGTCATATAACTTGTTATGTTTACATGGGTGCCATCATATCTTCTGATCCTTTTTAGCTCATGGTCAGTAAGGGACTTTTGTTCTATGCAATTAGTAGATTCATGCCATGCCTTTGTTTTCCATGTTAAGTTCCTGTAACATGTCGTTTGATAGCTCTAAACATTGCAACCTGATGTTATTCCTGCTAAGTCTGAAACTGTTATTATTTGCAATCTTCCCATGTCTTTTTGAGCATGTTCTAGTTGTTTCTGTAGATAGATCAGTGTTCATGTCTTGTCATGC
This sequence comes from Triticum aestivum, assembly GCF_018294505.1. Lineage (NCBI taxonomy): Eukaryota > Viridiplantae > Streptophyta > Magnoliopsida > Poales > Poaceae > Triticum > Triticum aestivum. The sequence continues at coordinate 114,062,806 of NC_057807.1, read as the reverse complement.
TTTACCTGTACTTCATGCCCATGTCTTTTGTTATTACGTTGAGATGTTGTAGCATATTGTTTTGATGCTTGCAAGATGCCTAGTTGCTGTTATGGACAGATTGTTGTTATGACTTGTATAGAGTGTATGTGTTGAACCGTTGCTCCGTTTTGAGTGTGCTATATATGAAACTTTCTTGATTTTGCATTAAGTTTCATATTATCATGTTGCATCCTTGTTTTGAGGTGTTTGCTTGATGTTTGGATGCATTTTGCATCAATGCCATGTTTAACTTGTTTTGCTCATATCTTCTAGGCCGTAGCTCCAAATCTAATGAACTTTATATGTAACTTGACTAGAATCTCGTGTAGATCATCTTGGTGCATCTTAACTTGTTGTTTAACAACTTGAACATAATGTTTATTCAGATCTGGACCAATTTCGAAATTTGCATATGAGGACTTACCGGAATTGTTATATGTTGTTTCCGGCCTCATTTAAACTTGCCTTGATGTGTTGTTCTTGTTTGCATCATCTCTTGCCATGAGTAGCCTCATCTAGCTTTCTCATGCATCATGCTTGTTGTGCATCATGTCTTGTCATGTGTGGTGTGTTTACCATGTTGTGTGCTTCTTCTCGATAGTTCCCGTTTCGTTGCGATCGTGAGGATTGTTCGTCTACGCTGTGGTTCGTCTTCGTGGCTTCATCTTCTTCATGGACTCGTTCTTCTTCCTTAGCGGGATTTCAGGCAAGATGACCGCTACCCTGGATCTCACTACTATCATTGCTATGCTAGTTGTTTCGTTCTATCGCTATGCTGCGCTACCTATCTTTTGTTCTTCAAGCCTCCCAAATTGCCATGAACCTCTAACCTTTGACACCCGTCCTAGCAAACCATTGTTTGGCTATGTTACCGCTTTGCTCAGCCCCTCTTATAGCATTGTTAGTTGCAGGTGAAGTTGAAGATTGCTCCATGGTGGACAGGGTTATGTTGGGATATCACAATATCTCTTATTTATTAATGCATCTATATATTTGGTAAAGGGTGGAAGGCTCGGCCATATGCCTGGTGTTTTGTTCCACTCTTGCCGCCCTAGTTTCCGTCATACCGGTATTATGTTCCCGGATTTTTGCGTTCCTTACGCGGTCGGGTGATTTATGGGACCCCCTCGACAGTTCGCTTTGAATAAAACTCCTCCAGCAAGGCCCAACCTTGGTTTTACCATTTGCCTCACCACCACCTATTTTCCCTTGGGAGTCGCTCTACCCGAGGGTCATCTTTATTTAGCCCCCTCGGGCCAATGCTTGTCTAAGTGTTGGTCCAAACTGAGCGATGTCCGGCGCCCCCTGGGCAACCAGGGTCTATGCCAACCCGTCGTCTTGCTCATCCGGTGTGCCCTGAGAACGAGATATGTGCAGCTCCTATCGGGATTGTCGGCGCATCGGGCGGCTTTGCTGGTCTTGTTTTACCATTGTCGAAATGTCTTGTAAACCGGGATTCCGAGACTGATCGGGTCTTCCTGGGAGAAGGAATATCCTTCGTTGATCACGAGAGCTTATCATGGGCTAAGTTGGGACACCCCTGCAGGGTATAAACTTTCGAGAGCCATGCCCGTGGTTATGTGGCAGATGGGAATTTGTTAATGTCCGGTTGTAGATAACTTGACACCAGATCCGAATTAAAACACATCAACCGCGTGTGTAGCCGTGATGGTCTCTTCTCGGCGGAGTCCGGGAAGTGAACACGGTCTTTGGGTTATGTTTGACGTAAGTAGGAGTTCAGGATCACTTCTTGATCATTGCTAGCTTGACGACCGTTCCTTTGCTTCTCTTCTCGCTCTTATTTGTGTATGTTAGCCACCATATATGCTTAGTCGCTACTGCAACCTCACCACTTTACCCCTTCCTTTCCCATTAAGCTTTGCTAGTCTTGATACCCATGGTAATGGGATTGCTGAGTCCTCGTGGCTCACAGATTACTACAACAACAGTTGCAGGTACAGGTTACGCGATGATCATGACGCGAGAGCGATGTTGCTTGTTTTGGAGTTCTTCTTCTGCTTCTTCGATCAGGGGATAGGTTCCAGGTCGGCAGCCTAGGCTAGCAGGGTGGATATCGTTTGAGCTTCTGTTTGTGTTTCATCCGTAGTCGGATGTTGCACTTGTATGATGTGATGTTGTATTCGTGTGGCATTGTATGCCTCTTGTATGTATCCCCATCTATTATGTAATGTTGATGTAATGATATCCACCGTGCAAAAGAGTTCCAATATGCGGGTCCATCCTTGGTGGGACCTTCGAGTTCCTTTTGGATAGGGTCGCATATTGGGCGTGACAAGTTGGTATCAGAGCCTCGACCGACCTTAGGAGCCCCCTTGATTGATCGTGTAGTTTGGCTGTTGTTGAGTCTAGAAGAAAACTGTTTTCGGAGTCTAGTTATATCGGAGAGTAGGAATTCTTTTTACTCCTCAGTCTCTTCGTCGCTCTGGTGAGGAATCTTGACGTAGGTGTTTTGAACTACCCCTCTTACCCTTCAAATTTTTTCTTTAGGTTCACGCAGTTGGTTTTCCGATCGTTGTTCCCCAGCTCTTTTATCCGGTGCATTTCTCGTCAAGTTGACTCAAGCCTCTTCTTCATCTTTGAGTTCTATTCTCAGTTGTTTTCTTTTCCCACCCGCCCACCCTTCTTCCTCTCGGAACCGGATTCCGTAATCGAGTATCCATCCTAGTCGTGTGAAGCCTTTGTTTTCTTTCAACCGGTGTTTTCTCTTCAAGATATTCGTTGGTTCCCCGTCCACGTTGCCTTTGTTTTTCCCGCCCTCCCACCCTCTTCTTCCCGGAGTTTGAGTCTGTTTCGACCATCAATTCCATTCGTGCGGAGCCTCTTCAGTCTTTCGTAAATTATCTCAACCGGTGAATTCTCGTCTCGTTCATCATTCTTCATCTCTTTTTCTTTTTCGGTAGTGATTATATTCTTTCCCTTGGATCAAGTGTTTTCCCTGCTCGTTCGCCTCTCGCCAGTTTATCCTTCCGGAGTGTTCAAGATATCTCAGGAGATTCGTCTGTGTTCCAATTAATTCAAGGTTGTCACCTCTTTCAATTTTTCAATTGTTCCGGTGCAGCATCTATCTTTTCAACAATCCTTTTTCAACGGTGTTTTCTTCTACTGGGCCCTAACCCATAGGTCTTTTCCCAGGATCTTACCCGACTCTTCTAATTCCCCCGGAGTTATTCGCAAATTCTTTTCAAGTGTGACGTAAGAATGGATCCCATCAATCAGATGCCTTTCCTAGATCGTTTCCAAATTCTTTTCATTGTTGCCTCAACCTCTTCCGTTTTTTCATTCTCCTGGAGTATCTTAGTTATTTTGGTGGTGTTTCTCGTCGTCATTTGAAGACCGAAGAAGAGTTTTTCCTCTAAATCTTGTCTCTTCTCCCGAAGATTCATGGTTCTAGCTTCATGTTATCCTCTCAAATTATTCCATTTTTCATATATTGTTTTCTTAACCATCTGAAGTATGTCAGGAGTTGTTTTTCCATCTCGTTTCAACGGAGGCCATCGTTCCAGAAGAATTCTTGGTCCTCTCATTTCAGCTACCATTATCCAATTATCCCGGTGCTTCGTTCAAGTGTTCTTTAATCAGCTCATGATCTCTTTGTTCTTTTGCATCTAAATCCCCTCAAGCATATTTCTTCTTCTAATTCTTCCTGGTGATTCATTCTCTTTCATCAGTCATTTTCAAATTCTAACGGTGGTTCATTCAAGATTCTTTTTCCTTCATTATCATTTTTAATCCATTCGTTCTTTTCAATCCTACCGGTGGTTCATGAAGACCTTCTCAAGTTTGCGATATGCCACTTCTCAATTCTTTTTCAAGAAGTATAAGTAGTATGCAAAATCCATTGCTTGTCATCATTTGATGAAGGATAAGCATACAATAAATCTTATTCTTATTTCATCCAAGTGAGTAATTCCATCCTTCGGAGTTTGTTCTTGATGAATAAATTCTAGTTCCAAGTGCTTTCATCTTTTCTTTTCCGGAGTTCATATTTCCTCGGTCATTTCGCCGGAAACTCCATCTAAATCATCGCAAGGCTTTAATCTTATTCTTTCTTCCTTCATTCTATCTCATCATCCTTTTGTCACCGGAGTTCTTCATGGTGGTTCTTCATGATTTAATACATTCCTCAAGTGTTCATCAAGATTTTGTTGGAGGAGTTCAGTATCTTTCCTTCTTGCCTCTCGAAGTGCAATTAATTGTCCGTGTTCTTTTGAAGTAGAGTTTTGCTTTTCTTCGTTCTTCTCAGCTATCCAATCATTTCCGTTTGTGGCCGGTCATCACCTTATGACATTGAGATGTTTCCTATAAGACCACAACAAGCTTATTCTTTCGTTGTTGATTTTCTCAACAACTTCATTCAACCCTTCCTTCTAAGTTCTTTTCTTTCAATTATTTCAATTCCTCCGGAGGCATTGCATTGGCCATCTCGTCAAGTGCCATCTCTTTGGGTGAAGCTCGTGTTCTATTCCTCCATGTTTCAGCCGGAGTGCTGCCTAAATCCTCCCAGTCTTATTCGTTTCTTATCTCGTTCTAACCAGAGTGGTTTCTTAGTCTATTTGATTCCGTGAGCTTTCGATTCTTGTCATCCTCATCGTTCCTCTCTTCTTCTCGAGTGCTCTCGATTCTTTGCTTCTTCTCTTGAATTATTGTTTCACCTCATCCCTTTTCCCCTTCCGTCTCGGTCCTAAGATCTCGGGACGAGATCTCTTGTTAGTGGAGGAGTGTTGTAACACCCCAGTTTCGATGCGCCAGGTGTCTGCCAGTTATTCGTCGTTGTTGCCATGTCATTTGCTTGCGTGTTGCACTTTGCCATGCCATCATATGCATTTCATATCATGGCATCATGTGCATTTCATTTTGCATACATGTTTGCCTCATGCATCCGAGCATTTTCCCCGTTGTCCGTTTTGCAATCCGGCACTCCTATGTCCTCCGGCGCCCCCTTTTGCCTCTTCTCTTGTGTAGGGTTAAACGTTCTCGGAATGGACCGAGGTTTGCCAAGCGGCCTTGGTATAGCACCGGTAGACCGCCTGTCAAGTTTCGTGCCATTTGGAGGTCGTTTGATACTCCAACGGTTAACCGGGTAACCGCGAAGGCCTCTTTTGTGTGCAGCCCAACACCCCTTCGAAAGTGGCCCAAAACCCAGCAAAATCCCCTCTATGCTCTCGGTCGTTCGATCACAATCAGGTGGCCGAAAACCGCACCTCATTTGGACTCTCCTAGCTCCCTCTACCTATAAAAACATGTTCCCCTCTCCATTTTTGGATCAATTCCCCCCCCCACTCTGAAACCCTAGCCCCGCTCCTATCGCCCGCCGGACACGTCCGGTCTGACGCCGGACACGTCCAGCGCCGCCGCATCATCCAATCGCGCCATGCCATGTGGCCCGCCGTCGCCGCGGCCCGCTCGAGCCCGTCGCGGGCCCGCGCGCCGCCGCCGGCGGCCCGCGCCCCGCGCCTCCCGGCCCCCGCGCCGAGCGCCGCCGCCCTCCGCCGCCTCCGCCGGCGTCCTGCCCTGCCGCCGGCCCCGTCGGCCTCGAGCGCCGCCGGCCCCGCGGCGCTCGCCGCCGCCCGCACCCCCGCGCGCCTCTGCCGCAGCTCGGCCGCCCTCCGCGCCGGTGGCCTCGCCCCGCCGCCGCCTCCGGTGACCCCGACCGCGCCGCTGCCGCCCGCTGGCCGGGTGCCGCGCGCCTCGTCGCCGGACCCCGTCGCCTCCGCCTGCCGGCGACGTCCCTGCTCCGCCGCCCCGCTCCAGCGGCGCCGCCGCCGTTTGCCTCCTCTGCCGCGCCTCCCCGCCGTCCTCATCGTCGCCCGAGCTCGCCAGAGTCGCCCCGCAGCTCGCCGGAGTTCCTCTCCGGCCAGATCCATGAGGGTGGATGAGATGCACCCATCCCCGCAACCAAACACGGCCACGCCTCCCCCGATCCACTCCGTCCCGGTACCGTGTCGTCCCGTTTACTTTTTCCCGAGGTGAAATTCCACCAAGTCCCGAAATATTTTGCATTATCATGCCATGTTCATCGCATCATAACTTGCTTCATACTGCTACGTTTCGTGCGTATAATATGTCAAATTGTTCGTCTCGATGATTACTTCATTTCATTCCATTGCATCATGTTCATTTGAGTCCATCGTGATGCCCTAAATGCTGTTGGAAGAGTGCTATGTGATGTTAATCTGCAGAAGCTGTTATAACATGCTCATTTGTCATGTTTCCCATGTTTGATGTGTGCATCCTATGAGGTTGATGTCTACATGTGTTTTGATCTATGCCATGCCATCTTTACAGGGGTGCTATCCATGTATTTTTGTGACTTGTGTAGTGAGTGCATTGAGCTTGTTAAGTAGGGTACTTGCTGTTGCTGTTTTGCTGACTGATTCTGTTATATTTTATTGCTATGTAAACCTGCTGCTACTAGTCATTCTATGCATAATCTGGAGATGTTCACTAAGGATGTTTTGTTATACATGTCTTGCTCTATCCATTCATGCTCCTAGATGCATTTATAGTCTCCTGTAGCTTGTTGTTATCTTGCTCCAAACTTGCTAAATAATGTTGCTGTCAGCCTGTTAACATTAAGTTCAGTTTTGGCCATGTGTTTTGCTAGTGATCCGTGCACCCTATGAACTTGCTCTTGTCGTGCTTAGCTTAATAAACATGTCTTCTTACTGTTGGTTGCCTTGACATGCCATGTATTGCTCTGTAGTGAGTGGTTCAAGCTCACCAACATGCCTACTTATTGTTATTCCTGCCATGTATGAATCTGTCATATAACTTGTTATGTTTACATGGGTGCCATCATATCTTCTGATCCTTTTTAGCTCATGGTCAGTAAGGGACTTTTGTTCTATGCAATTAGTAGATTCATGCCATGCCTTTGTTTTCCATGTTAAGTTCCTATAACATGTCGTTTGATAGCTCTAAACATTGCAACCTGATGTTATTCCTGCTAAGTCTGAAACTGTTATTATTTGCAATCTTCCCATGTCTTTTTGAGCATGTTCTAGTTGTTTCTGGAGATAGATCAGTGTTCATGTCTTGTCATGCTTTACCTGTACTTCATGCCCATGTCTTTTGTTATTATGTTGAGATGTTGTAGCATATTGTTTTGATGCTTGCAAGATGCCTAGTTGCTGTTATGGACAGATTGTTGTTATGACTTGTATAGAGTGTATGTGTTGAACCGTTGCTCCGTTTTGAGTGTGCTATATATGAAACTTGCTTGATTTTGCATGAAGTTTCATATTATCATGTTGCGTCCTTGTTTTGAGGTGTTTGCTTGATGTTTGGATGCATTTTGCATCAATGCCATGTTTAACTTGTTTTGCTCATATCTTCTAGGCCGTAGCTCCAAATCTAATGAACTTTATATGTAACTTGACTAGAATCTCGTGTAGATCATCTTGGTGCATCTTAACTTGTTGTTTAACAACTTGAACATAATGTTTATTCAGATCTGGACAAATTTCGAAATTTGCATATGAGGACTTACCGGAATTGTTATATATTGTTTCCGGCCTCATTTAAACTTGCCTTGATGTGTTGTTCTTGTTTGCGTCATCTCTTGCCATGAGTAGCCTCATCTAGCTTTCTCATGCATCATGCTTGTTGTGCATCATGTCTTGTCATGTGTGGTGTGTTTACCATGTTGTGTGCTTCTTCTCGATAGTTCCCGTTTTGTTGCGATCGTGAGGATGCGTTTGTCTATGTGTGGTTCATCTCCGTGGCTTCATCTTCTTCATGGACTCGTTCTTCTTCTTAGCGGGATTTCAGGCAAGATGAACGCTACACTGGATCTCACTACTATCATTGCTATGCTAGTTGTTTCGTTCTATCGCTATGATGCGCTACCTATCTTTTGTTCTTCAAGCCTCCCAAATTGCCATGAACCTCTAACCTTTGACACCCGTCCTAGCAAACCGTTGTTTGGCTATGTTACCGCTTTGCTCAGCCCCTCTTATAGCGTTGTTAGTTGTAGGTGAAGTTGAAGATTGCTCCATGGTGGACAGGGTTATGTTGGGATATCACAATATCTCTTATATTATTAATGAATCTATATATTTGGTAAAGGGTGGAAGGCTCGGCCTTATGCCTGGTGTTTTGTTCCACTCTTGCCGCCCTAGTTTCTGTCATACCGGTATTATGTTCCCGGATTTTTGCGTTCCTTACGCGGTCGGGTGATTTATGGGACCCCCTCGACAGTTCGCTTTGAATAAAACTCCTCCAGCAAGGCCCAACCTTGGTTTTACCATTTGCTTCACCACCACCTATTTTTCCCTTGGGAGTCGCTCTCTCGAGGGTCATCTTTACTTTAGCCCCCCCCCCCCGGGCCAATGCTTGTCTAAGTGTTGGTCCAAACCGAGCGATGTCCGGCGCCCCCTGGGCAACCAGGGTCTATGCCAACCCGTCATCTTGCTCATCCGATGTGCCCTGAGAACAAGATATGTGTAGCTCCTATCGGGATTGTCGGCGCATCGGGCGGCTTTGCTGGTCTTGTTTTACCATTGTCGAAATGTCTTGTAAACCGGGATTCCGAGACTGATCAGGTCTTCCTGGGAGAAGGAATATCCTTCGTTGATCGCGAGAGCTTATCATGGGCTAAGTTGGGACACCCCTGCAGGGTATAAACTTTCGAGAGCAGTGCCCGCGGTTATGTGGCAGATGGGAATTTGTTAATGTCCGGTTGTAGATAACTTGACACCAGATCCGAATTAAAACACATCAACCGCGTGTGTAGCCGTGATGGTCTCTTCTCGGCGGAGTCTGGGAAGTGAACACGGTCTTTGGGTTATGTTTGACGTAAGTAGGAGTTCAGGATCACTTCTTGATCATTGCTAGCTTGACGACCATTCATTTACTTCTCTTCTCACTCTTATTTGTGTATGTTAGCCACCATATATGCTTAGCCGCTGCTGCAACCTCACCACTTTACCCCTTCCTTTCCCATTAAGCTTTGCTAGTCTTGATACCCATGGTAATGGGATTGCTGAGTCCTCGTGGCTCACAGATTACTAAAACAACAGTTGCAGGTACAGGTTATGCGATGATCATGACGCGAGAGCGATGTTGCTTGTTTTGGAGTCCTTCTGCTTCTTCGATTAGGGGATAGGTTCCAGGTCGGCAGCCTGGGCTACCAGGGTGGATATCGTTTGAGCTTCTGTTTGTGTTTCATCCGTAGTCGGATGTTGCTCTTGTATGATGTGATGTTGTATTCGTGTGGCATTATATGCCTCTTGTATGTATCCCCATCTATTATGTAATGTTGATGTAATGATATCCACCTTGCAAAAGCGTTCCACCATGCGGGTCCATCCTTGGTGGGACCTTTGAGTTCCTTTTGGATAGGGTCGCATATTGGGCGTGACACAGATAGAATGACATAATTTAAAATATGATGACTATGTAAACAGGATGAGATGATATAACTATATTATGTCCTTAGAAAATGGGTTGGGATGCCATAATTCAGATACATGCTGTCTATATAAACATCATGGCATGACATAATTCGAATATATGATTTATATACTAAGGAAGTGAGTAGAGGGCAATTGCATATATGATGTGTCAACTAAGGAGATTGCATTCAATATTGTATATATGATGTAAAAAATAAGCATTGCAATACAACATCATTATATGAGTAATATAACCCTGCCAAGTTTGAGCATACACCTCAGGGGGATAATAGGACTGGTCATCTGCCTCTGAATCCTCCTCCGAAGAGCTATCTGTAACCAACAAGATATCTGCTTCAGCAGGTAGCATTGTCTGCTCTGAAGACCTTGTTTTCACTCCAGATTTCTCTATCACCAATTCAAATGGCTGATGCACAGGAAGAGCAGTTGAATATGCAAACATTGTCGACAAAAGCAATGAGAAATACAAAAAAAGGACGGCATGATATAATTCACATATATGACGCTTGCCTAAACAGCATGGCATTGCATAATTCACATACATAATGCCTTGCAACAAGATAACATTGCATAATTCACATATATAATGTCTTGGAACAAGATGGCATTGCATAATTCACATATATGGTAATTAGACACTAAACAGGTGGCATTCACACAAAGCATGTCTAAACTAAGCAAATGACATAGCAATGCAAGATACCATACGCACGATATGAGTAACATAACCCTGCCAAGTTAGGGCATGCACCTCAGGGGGGAAATATGACTGGTCATCTGTCTCTGAATCCTCCTCTGAGGAGCTATCGGTAACCAGCAAGACATGCGCTTCGTCAGATAGCATTGTCTGCTCTGAAGACCTTGTTTCCACTCTAGATTTTTCCATGACCGTGCCGAATGGCTGATGCATAGGAAGAGTAATTGAATGTACTAAAATTGTTGACAAATTTAACACATAATAAAAAAATGATGGCATGTTATAATTCACATATAAGATGACTGGCTAACCAGGGTGGCATTGAAAAATTCACATATATGATGCCTGGCTAGACAAGATGAAATTGCATGATTCACATATATGATAAAGAAACAAAACAGATGGCATTGACACAAAGCATGTCTAAACTAAGTAGATGACATCTTTAATGTATATAGTAAGCAATGCAAGGCACCACCTCATGGGGTAAATAGGAGTGGTCTTCTCCTTCTGAATCCCCCTCAGAACAGTTATCTTCCTCTTGATTACGATCCGAAATGGGTGGAGGGGGGCTACCTTTGCGCCCACCATGGAACGACGTCTGCATGAAATTTTATTGCCACGCAAGGCTCGTCTCTTTTGCTCTACATGATCAGTTCCATTGTGTACAATAACTGGCATGCATAGGAATAAAACATAGTGAGATTATGTAAGGAGTGCATGCACAAATCCAGAGTGATGGTAGCAAACTGTGGATAGACCCAAAACCAATGATAGCAGGCAGATAATAGCTTTAGTTAAAAAATACAGATAATGGCTCCTTTAATGTTTGTTTGCACCCAACATGAAACTCATAGTAGACACCGAAGATTAACCAGATAGTAGACAGATAGTACTGATTGCTGCCCCAATATGTACCCCACAACCATTTAAAAACTCAAGTTTCAGCATTAGTTCGGACCTGACTCGGAGTCTAATAGGTGAACATGACGATAATGTAGCATGTCATCATATTAAGTGACGCATAACGTAAGTAGACACGGAAGAGTGCGACCTCTCTTGCGGACCCGTGTAGTCCTCAAGGTCATCTGCTCAGTTGATGATGGTAATTCAGTTGTCGTGGCTTCCGGCGGTGGGGAAGAAGATCTGAGGCGGTGAAAGACAGTCTGGAGAGCGGATCCCTGCTGTGGTGAACCCTTCCGTTGTAGGAGCAGCTGAGCTGGGGTGGAACACAGCGCCCCAGGAGCAGGACAAACCACACAAGGTTTTCTTTGACACATATCTATAATAGAAGTAATTGAGTAAGGGCTTGTTTGAATTTGAGGATTCTAACAATGCAGGGATAGGAAATAGACAGGAATAGGATAGGAATGCACGTGCAAACAGAGAATTTGAAAACATAGGATTTCTGCCAATATGGGTGTTTGATTCACAACAATTGGAAGATCATAGGATGCAAAAAAGCATGGTGAGATTAAGTCAAACCACAAGAAAATGTACGGTTATAATGCTATTATGCTACTATCTCTTAGTCTTGTGCTTGATGAATAGGAATATGAAAAGGAGGAGAAGTGGAAATTAGAATTCCTACGGTTTTTCTTTCAAGGAGACACTAAAGGAACAAATCCTACAGTTTTCCTTTGCTCCATTCCTTTGCACCAAATTCATGAAAAGTAGTACCATAGGAAACTTTCCAATTCCTATGTTTTTCATTCACTTTTCCTTTCAAGCACTGGCGATTCTAGTAGGCAGGCTTGAGCAAGGAAAATCCTACACTAAAAAATGTTTTTGTGCTACTTCTATTACTTTGGACCCAGGCCACTGCCATACTAGCTCAACTCCCAGGCCCATCGACAAATGCACAGCTCAAACGCGCAGAGATAAATAATGATGGCGTTCAAGAGAGTCCATCACGGATAGCTAAGTTGCCTGGTACCTCACTGCTTGTCATATAGTAGGATAAAATAATCGTATTTCCCGTTACTACGAGTGCTCAGTGGACAATATATATAACATGTAGAGTAAAAAAGAGATGCAACAAGTGTACAACCTCTTTGGCGAAGCCATGTCAATCTCAGCGTGATTGGGTTGGCCGGTGAGGATGCTCCGGCTGACTTTGCTATCGGAGGAGGGGAAGAAGATCTTAGGCGTCTGGAGCAGCTCCGGTGAGTTCTACGACGCCGAGGCTGAAGCAGGACAAGAGAGACAATGAACAACGTTAACCTGAGTGGAATTCTAATAGCATCTCCAATACCTGATGTAAAATACATAACCACAAAGTGCTAGATGTAAAATATATCAGCCGCTCATCTCTGAACTTAACTGTCGAAACTGAACTTAACTGTCGATACTGAACCTAACTGTCGAAACTGAATTTTGATATCCAAACTGAATTTTGCTGTCGAAACTGAACGCACTAGCAAGGTGAGGCTACACGCCAGTCGATTTTGCAGCCGTTGGTTACGAAATCAAGGGCCTGCGGTTCATCTTCAACCTCCACCGCCCCCCTGAGCCGCCAGCCACCACCGGCCAAACAGTAGCCCCCCGCCGCCTATGGCCGGCGGTGCGCCGCACCGCCCGCCCTAAAAACTCTCCCCACCGCTGGTACGCCGCCGCCCCGGCCATCCCTCTAGCCCCCCCCCCCCCCGTGCCGAGCTTTTTATTCGACGATCCCCACGCCACCACCCTGCCAACGCCCCGCCACCGCCGGCGACCACCGCCCCCATCCTGAACCCTAAGATAGATAGTGGGGTACCTCTCCGGCGAGCCCCCCTCGCCGCTGCGGCCGGTTCTTCCTTCACCCCAGCGATCCCACCCCTTGGAAATCGACTGACCCAAAAGTCGATTCAGTCGACTGAAGTGTAGCCAAATCGGAGCAGCATCGCAAGCAAGAGCAAGAGCGAGAGCAGCAGCGCGAGCAAGAGCAATAGCAAGAGCAGACCAGGCAGGGGACCGAGAGCAAGAGCAGAGCAGCAGCGCGAGCGAGAGCTAAAGCAGCAGCAGCTCCTACTGATGTGGACGTCGCCGCCGAGGGAGCGACGCCGTGGAGGAAGTGGCCGGCGACGCCGCCGTGGATGGAGCCGCACCGTGTCGACTCGGGACCGAGCGCCGGCAGCACTGTGAGATCGAATCAAGAAGAAAATGCGGCGATTAGTGTACAACCTCTTTGGTGGCGCCGATTAGGCCGCAGCTTCATCCGAGGAAACGGTGATGATGATGCTCTTCCGGTGGTGCAGGTGAAGACGGCGGTGTGGGAATGGAGGTGGCGCGAAAGATGAGGGGAACGTCGGGCAGCTCCTTGGAGGTGGAGGACGGGGTGGCTGAACCGGCGGGATGATGAGATTGATGATGGATCCTCATCCGGTACGGTGGATGAGGGACGTCGAGGTGTTGCTGTGGACGACATCCTCGGGGAAGAAGCTCCGGCTGGGTGGCGGACGGAGCAGGGTGTGGGGTTTCGTCGCGGGTTTTCGCGGCCTCGGTGTACGAATGGGTGGGCGGATGGGATGGCAGTGGGGAACCATGGCTTAGAGACGCGCTTGTCCGAAATGTGGGGTAAGTTACGAAAGTACCCCCCACCGATTTGAGGCGGTTCTTTCGGTTCAGGGGTACCACGGGCATTTCGCGTGTCGGGATTTCACAGGAGGTGGGAGTTTTCGCGCGCGTTGTAATTTCTGAATAGCAAGGCGCGGGTTGAGATGGAGGGAGTTGTCGGAGCACAACGAGACAAAGATATATCTTAAATATTTCGGGCTAACAAGGCGCGGGTTGAAGAGGCGGGAGTTTCGCAGCACGATAGACAGAGACGCTAGCTTCAATTTTCGGCATAACAAGGCGCGGCTTGAAATTTCGGAAGAACAAGCTTAACGTGTACCCAAAAAAAGACAATTTGCACCTCAACACGCACAACACACACACAAACACCATTTAGACTAGAGTAAGGTACACGTGCATTGCACGCATGAGATTTGGCAACCAAATTATGAATAAATACCACATTATAGCATGCAAGCTTTGAGTCATATATGCATGATGTAGATGTTCGTTTAATTCTTATAGTTCATTTCATTCAAAATCATCTAGTTTTTATAAGAAAGCTAATCTATTTTAAGATTCATGGAATTGTGCGTTGTAAGACATAAAGTAAAAACAAATAATGGCAAATCATGTAGAAAAACATTTGGGCAATTATGATACGGAAGATTCTAGAACAAATAAGAAGTGCTTGTGTTTTGATGTTTGTGCATTATGCTTAAGTTCAACCATGGAGTCTTCTAGATTATACATGTGGCGAAATCTGGTGGAATCTAGATGATATCCAACGGCCAATAGTGCTCAAATTTGCCATCTTTGGACCTTCGGATTCGCCTCATCCAACGACCATCTTTCAAAGTTAAAGTTACCCGCTCACAATATAAAAATATATATAATATAATATATATATAGGGGTATAGATATAGATATGTGATGCGAAAGCCGCCCATCATCTCCAATTACATGCACGGATGCGACATGGGCAAATGATGTCTGCCATCGGTATCTCAAATTCAAATCAGTCTGACCTTGTTCAATGTGTATACATTACAACATGCTCGTTTCCAAAGCACACCGCGCAGATCTCCGTTATATTCATGCATGCATGGGTTTCAAACATCAGGATCTCTTATTCAAATATTTGAATTCAACTTTACATTGATTATGACCTCACCTATTCTTTTACACCCACACAGTAGTCTTCTCTTTATAATTGTACCACTAACTTTCTCTCGTGCATGCATGCACACACACTACCAGTCGGCATTATCTATCGCACGCATGCAATCTTTTTCTTCAGGTCGGTCTCCCATGAAGGCACACACCCACACACATCCCCCTCTCCCTCATACCGGGCATTCTTTATCTCTCACGCGTGCATGCGCAACGATCGATGTTCCTCTATGTATGTGTGTATATAGCTAGGTCTTTCATAGTTTTCCACACAAACCGATCAATCGATATATCCAGTGAGGTCTCACCCTCTTTCCCACGTCCACATCGATCAATCTATACCTCTCCCACGTCCACATCGATCAATCTATACCTCTCTATATAGGATTAACATAAATAGCTAATACACCCACATTAATTATATATCCAACGTCCCCCTCTCATCATCCATGCCTTCCGCTTCATCTCTCAGATGCGTGCACAATGGCGAAGACAGGGGGCAGTAAGGGCCCTGCCCCCCCCTAACATCACTATATATCGAGGCTAATATGAATGTGATCATTAGACAATTGCTGCTAAAAAAGGTTTAATTTCATGAATTGACCCTCCTCGTAAAGGATTAGCAATGCTTGGCCCCCTAGCTCATTTATTTTTCATGGCTCCGCCACTGCGTGCAACAGCGCACGTGTTCGCCCCCTCTCTCTAAATATCGATCTCGCACTTGTGCATTCCTTCATAGTCTCCCTCCACTCGGCCCCTCGCACCATCTTCTAGCCCCCCACCGGATTTTGCCACATGTACAATCTAGCAGACTCCATGGTTGAACTTAAGCATAATGCACAAACCTCAAAACAACAGTGGTTCTCTTTTGTTCTAGAATCTTCCGTATCATAACTGCCCAAACTTTTTTTCTAGTTGAATTGCCATTATTTGTTTTTACTTTATGCTTTACAACGCACAATTCCATGAATCATAAAATAGATTAAGGGCTTCTTTGATTCAAAGGATTCTCAAAGGAATTTTGGAGGATTCTAATCATTAGGAATTTTTCCTATCTTGGTTGTTTGATTCGTAGGATTGTAAACCATAGGAATTTTTCCATATGATTCATTTGCACTAGATTTCATAGGAAACATCCCATCCACTCAAACCTCTTTGAAAGAATTCTGCGTTTTTTCTATGCACAATCAAACACTCGTACAATCCTGTAGGATTCAATACGACATTCCACTATAATCCCATGTTTTTCCTATTCACGCGTTCTTAGCTTTTTTATAAAAACTAATTTGATTTTGAATGAGATGAACTATAAGAATTAAACGAAGGGCTACATCACGCATATATGACTAAGAGCTTACATGCTATAGTGTGGTATTTATTCATAATTTGGTTGCAAAATCTGATGCGTGCAATGCACGTGTAAATTACTAGTACTTCGAGTATGTGCAAAACACGTAAATTAGAATACCAATGGCACGCTACACAGTGTCTCTCTTACAGTTCATGAAGCCACGTGGCACATGTGGAGGCGTTGTCGCGACCTCCTTGCGTGGATTGATCACAGTGACGTGCTGCTGGTTCCAGAAGAATGTACTCGTCCTCCCTGAGCCATACTGGCGGTACATGCACGAAGCGAAGATGTGCACGCACGCCACGCACGCACTCATTCCCTCGCACGCACACGCGGGTACACGGGCGGACGCAATTTTGTACCAAGATCCACCCCATGTGATAATTTGACGCGTGTAAAGTCGTTCACTTCATTGATGGTCAATTAATACAGCGCATGCAAATTGAGTGGACGTGAGGGCGGAAGAAAGACATTATTACTCCACTGCGCGCATGCGAGTAGTTAAATCGTGGGTTGCTAGTAGTACTTCCATTGGTCTCCTTCGTATTTTGTGCCAATTTTTGACAGTAACATAATATTTACGCATTTGAGCAGTGTAGTCTACTTGAAATTTATGTTCCACTAAACTCATCGGGAGCCGTTTCGGGCCTCGAAACCAAAACCATCAATTAATCTTTACCTTGTTCCCATCACATTCGAAAGCCTGCTCACACCTACTAGTACTACGTACCAAACCTGAACGTGTTCCCACTATGCAGGTATTAGTACTACTAGTGCTAGTACTTAGGTTATAAAAAGGGGAACTACCTAACCGAAAATTACTCTACCTTTCCTCCTCATAAGTGCTTCTTCTTCGTCCGTCGTTGCCATGGCCGGTGAGCAGAGCTCTAGGTCGAGAACTACTCGTAACAAGGGAGCGGCAACCAAGGCTGCGGAAAAAAAGAGAGGGCTCGCCGCCACGCAGAGACCTCGAAAGATCTCTCACGGGCAGGCGATGGCTCCCAGGAGCGCCCTAGCCGCGGAGGCGAACATGCCGAGCCGGCGGAGCTGGAGTCGTTATCCCTCGACGGCATGCCCGATCAGCTCAATAAGCACCTCAATAAGCAGAAGGAGTTCATCCAAGGCTTGACGGAGTTGCTGAAGGAGAGCCTCGACGACATGCCCGCTGAGCTCAATCAGCAGGGGGAGTTGACCGCCGGCTTGGTGATGCTGCTGAAGAAGAGCATTGCCTCGGAGAAGAAGGCGACCGGCGAAATCCTGCGACTTCAGGAGGACAAGGCGAAGCTCTGCCACGAGATCGACCTGTTGAAGGAGAAGAACGCCGGCTGGAAGAAGCTGCATGAGAATAGTAGTTCCTCGATGAAGATGCTGCAGGCCCTCGTCATGGAACAGAAGGAGGAGTTGGCGAAGCTCCGCATCGAGCACCCGGCTGCTGTCAAGGTACGTAATGCGGCCGTGGAACAGATGATGAAGGCTCGCGTCGAGAAATCCCGCGTCATGGACAGAATGAAGAAGATGGCGGAGGAGACGCGCAAGGAGATGGAGGTCGTGGAGGCGATGAAGAAGCAGTTACGACTCCGCGGCGAATTAGATCATTTGGGGTGATAATCTTCCTTCTTCTTTTGCTGCTGTGTTTCATCTTTTGCTTCGGGTGTTTCGCCGCACGTGTCACGTTCTCTGCGAGGCATGAATAGAACAATGGTTTTTGTTTTTTGAGGGAATGAATAGAACAATGCTAACAATGAGATGACTAGCAAATTAGATCATTTTTATCGCCATATGGCACTGGGCTGCCGTGTTTCGTGCTCCTCCGTCGCAGTACTACTCCAGTGGAAAACTTGAGTATACCGCACGGTTCTTTGCTCCTCCTCGATCAGGTCGTCGGCGCATTTATACGAGCAGTCAAATCACAAGGCCCCGCCTTCCAGCAGTAATGAGCCGTCAAATCACAAAGGCCCTCGCCTCTCGTGAAACCGACCAAGCTAGACTGCCCCGCCCTCTAGCCTTTTAAAAAATGTATACTTTTGTACAGCAGTAGTATCGATGGATTGCGCCATGGAGCAAAACTTGAAATTAAAAAAAAGGTGGTACATATAGAGAGCGCTCGTCGCCAAATTATGCATATAGTACTATTAAAAAGGCTAGTCACAATAATGGTGTCCAGCACAACCCACCCCTCAAATAAAACTAAGCACCCTGGAATTCTTTGACAAAACTAAGCACCCTGAAATTCTTTGACAACTAAACTGCTGGCTATATGATGTTGGCCATATATATTGTACGTATATAATGTGAATAAACGAGTGGTAGTACTATACCAACTAAAAGATGAAATGTAAGAAATACTAGTATGTACTTACTGAAGAGTTAAAGTAACAAGAAGAAACATAACATAGTTCTGCTGGGGGCTCAGCACAACACACCCCTCAAATTAAATTAAGCACACCTGAAATTAAACTTTGCAACTATTCCGGTAGACACTGCATTAGAACCACCATGAGCAACGACACTGCCACCTTACTCGGAGTCCTCGTCCACGTCCTCGACTTCGTCCTTGTCCCTCTTCCTCTTGGCCGATACTTCTTTGCTTGAACCGCCAACTTGGCTGTTGCTCTTCATCCAACCCTTGTAGATATTGAAACAAAGGTAGCCATCCATTGCAGCGTACTGGATGTGGTCTATATCTAGTACATTCCGCTGCCATGCATGACGATGAAACGTGTATGGAGGTTTCTCCAGTTTACCGTACGAAGGATGAACCATGGCTCCTGCCAGGGTCAGCATTGAAGGCTGACGAGAGGACACCAGCCGATTCTTTTGGAGGTCGAAGGTGTTGCCTACAACGAGGCCTATCCGACGCAGGACTTCTTTGTCGTTACCAAAGTCTACAGTAACGAATTTGACTAGGTTGCTCTCGAGGAAGTCCTTAAAATCCTGGCACTCAACGTCGGCATGGCATATGTGGTAGACCAAGCATAAGTCATGCACGCAAACCTGGATCACGGCGGGCTTCTTCCTCTCTTCGTCCTTTAGATCCTTCTCTCGTCCCACGACTGTGGTGTACTCAACATCTAGCCCGGCGACCCACTCATCATGTGAGTCTTCGAACATGCGTCTGAAGCGAGAAAGGCATCCTTTCACCGTCGCGGAAGAACGGGTGTAGATGACGTCGAACTCATCGCCGGTGATGGTTCTAACCTTGTACTCACCGCCGATCGGGGAGATTTGGGACGCCATGGATTTGGGAGGAGGGTTAGGATTAGTGGAACTGCCGTAATGTGAATGGACGGGACGACTAGGAGCGAACCGCCGTAGTATTAAAGGACGTGCGGGGACGAGTAGGAGCGAACTGCCAGCGTGCGAACGGCAGGGTAGTGGCTTTCCATTCTCCCATGATACGGGCTTCCGAGAGCCCTTGGATCGGAGATCGAACGGTTGCATGGCGTGATTCTAGACCAATGGGTGAATATCCTATCCTGGAGGGTTATTCTGCAAATTTTCAGCAACTTAGCATGCGACCGTTTGATCTCAGATCCAAGGGCTGCCAGCAGCCCGTATCATGGTCGCGCCTACCACGACCGTCGCGTCGCTCGCGCGGTCGCGCCCTTGGAGATTTAACACGGTGCGTTAGGCTATCTGATGTTGGCATGTCATACATAGTCATCACTTAGTCACTCATACTACAACAAGGTTGGCTATAAGGTTGGCTATAAGTGTATTTTTTACTCCTCTCTATCTCTTTCTTCGTACTCCCTCCGTCCCATAATATAAGAACGTTTTTGACACTAGTGTAGTGCCAAAAACGTTCTTATATTATGGGACACAGGGAGTACTAGTATTTATTGCATTTGCCAAGGAGTGACCTCTTCCAATGAAATGGTGTTGCTAAGTTTGCTTCATTTAATTAGCTATAGACTCAAAATTGTCTTTTCACCTAGGTACACGCGCTTAGCACCGTTTCTTCCTTGGGTCACCAAACTAGTCTCTCTCTTCTTGATTAACTTGCCACATCAGACTTTATGCCTATGTGGCAAGCTTAAGCACCTGTAGGAGCAAGTAAGGTGCCCGTCCGTTGCACGGAAGAGTGAAATGCATTGATCGGGGTGTTGTTTATTTTGACAAAGGATGTGGGGGTCATCTCATGTGCAACCGGGTCGACGTGTCAAGCACCAAATAACAGTGCAGAACAGCAGGGGGGACGCACCCCACTCGTACCGGCCCAGTGTTAGTAATGAGCAATGAGACGTCAAATCACAATGCCGCACCTTCCCAGACGGACGAAGCAACCATTATTTCACACTTCGGTTCGACATCATCTCAAACCACGTACTAGTATTGCTTCTGCCTCAAGAGGGACACGCGCATCGCCTTGGTACATCATGACACGTGGGACCGCATGACAGGCCATGCTCCCCCGCCGATCGCTGGGTAAAATCACCTCATTTTTACTATACTTCCTCCGGATCGGTTTACTACATGGCATGCACGTCGTTCTAGGTTGAGAATTTAACTGGCTATATATATATATATATATATATGTGATGAACAGTACGCTAGCCTTTTAAAAATGTATATTTTTGTACAGTAGTACTCCACTATCGATGGATTGCGCCATGGAGCAAAAATTGAAATTTTAAAAAAAGGTGGTACATATAGAGAGCGCTTGTCGCCAAATTATGCATATAGTACTATTAAAAAAGCTAGTACGTGCTTAATTGGGGTGCTAAATTCTATTAAAGAAATACTAGTACTAGTATGTACATACTGAAGAGTTAAAGTAACGAGAAGAAACATAACATAGTTCTGCTGGGGGCTCAGCACAACACACCCCTCAAATTAAACTAAGCACACCTGAAATTAAACTATGCAACTAATCCGGTAGACACTGCATTAGAAGTTTAGAACCGCCATGAGCAACGACACTGCCACCTTACTCGGAGTCCTCGTCCACGTCCTCAACTTCGTCCTTGTCCCTCTTCCTCTTGGTCGATACTTCTTTGCTTGAACCGCCAACTTGGCTGTTGCTCTTCATCCAACCCTTGTAGATATTGAAACAAAGGTAGCCATCCATTGCAGCGTAGTGGATGTGGTCTATATCTAGTACATTCCGCTGCCATGCATGACGATGAAACGTGTAATGAGGTTTCTCCAGTTTGCGGTACGAAGGATGAACCATGGCTCCTGCCAGGGTCAGCATTGAGGGCTGACGAGAGGGCACCAGCCGATTCTTCTGGAGGTCGAAGGGGTTGCCTACAACGAGGCCTATCCGACGCAGGACTTCTTTGTCGTTCTTAAAGTCTACAGTAACGAATTTGACTGTTTTGTCCTCGAGGAAGTTCTTAAAATCCTGGCACTCAACGTCGGCATGGCATATGTGGTAGACCAAGCAAACGTTATGTACGCAAACCTGGATCACGGCGGGCTTCTTCCTCTCTTCGTCCTTTAGATCCTTCTCTCGTCCCACGACTGTGGTGTACTCAACATCTAGCCCAGCGACCCACTCATCATGTGAGTTTTCGAACATGCGTCTGAAGCGAGAAAGGCATCCTTTCACCGTCGCGGAAGTACGGGTGTAGATGACGTCGAACTCATCGCCGGTGATGGTTCTAACCTTGTACTCACCGCCGATCGGGGAGATTTGGGACGCCATGGATTTGGGAGGAGGGTTAGGATTAGTGGAACTGCCGTAATGTGAATGGACGGGACGACTAGGAGCGAACCGCCGTAGTATTAAAGGACGTGCGGGAAAGAGTAGGAGCGAACTGCCAGCGTGCGAACGGCAGGGTAGTGGCTTTCCATTCTCCCATGATACGGGCTTCCGAGAGCCCTTGGATCTGAGATCGAACGGTTGCATGGCGTGATTCTAGACCTATGGGTGAATATCCTATCCTGGAGGGTTATTCTTAAAATTTTCAGCAACTTAGCATGCGACCGTTTGATCTCAGATCCAAGGGCTGCCAGCAGCCCGTATCATGGTCGCGCCTACCACGACCGTCGCGTCGCTCGCGTGGTCGCGCCCTTGGAGATTTAACACGGTGCGTTAGGCTATCTGATGTTGGCATGTCATACATAGTCATCACTTAGTCACTCATACTACAACAAGGTTGGCTATAAGTGTATTTTTTTTACTCCTCTCTATCTCTTTCTTCGTACTCCCTCCGTCCCATAATATAAGAACGTTTTTGACACTAGCTAGTGTAGTGTCAAAAACGTTCTTATATAATGGGACACAGGGAGTACTAGTATTTATTGCATTTGCCAAGGAGTGACCTCTTCCAATGAAATGGTGTTGCTAAGTTTGCTTCATTTAATTAGCTATAGACTCAAAATTGTCTTTTCACCTAGGTACACGCGCTTAGCACCGTTTCTTCCTTGGGTCACCAAACTAGTCTCTCTCTTCTTGATTAACTTGCCACATCAGACTTTATGCCTATGTGGCAAGCTTAAGCACCTGTAGGAGCAAGTAAGTACAATAGTGCGCTTTACATGGCATTTTTGCATATGTGGAGGAAAGAGAGGCAAGGAAAAAGTGGAGAAGTGGGCTCTCATGCAAGAGCCAGCCTCTACTACTACATGGTGGAGCATTGGGAGAGGCACCTGTATGGAGGTGGTCAGGAATCGGGAGACTCACGCCGGTCGTAGCGCCGCAGTTAAAATGATAATGGCAAGTCAAATCACGGGGCCCCACCTGTCCAGCAGTAACTCGCTGTCAAATCACACAGCCCTACGTTTGCAGCAGCCTACTCCCTCGTCTTCTCGCGTCTCTGTCGAACCGACTAGGCGGAACTGTCCCGCCGCCTACCGGGCAGGAAAAGCCCCGCCCTCGACTTTTAAATAGTATACAGTATACTAATTTTGTATCCATGGATTGCGCCCGCGCCATGGAGCAAAGCGTCTAGAAAACGGTGGTACACATGTACGGAGTATACAGCACGCACGTCGCGTTCGCGTCGCACCCCAGACGGTCGGTCGGTCTGGCACGCTGCTCTCCGAATGGAACGCGCGTCATATTGCGTTCGCACACACATGTGGGACGGCAATTGAGAACCGACCATAGGCACACTCCCCGGCCCCGCAAGTCGGGTGACTTAATAGAAGAGGGAGACGAGCGATAGTACTAGAGAAGTGTTGTACTACGTTGGTGCCTGGACGATCCCTGCAAGACACGGAAGATCAGTTCGTCCATGCATGTGACCAGACTCCAGCAGACACGCCTGGATTGGCTATCGTCTACATATCGTGCAGGCTGTGTTGTACATGGCTGTAGTTGTGGTGAGAAATCTAAAAAAAGGTTTCTTGTCATCTCGCAAAATTATGTGTCATGTGCTTCGGATCACTGCGAGGGTTAAACAGCGACAACTGAGTTGGGCTAGTCATTGGGGGCACATGCACGAACAGTGACTACTCGGCTGCCATCTAGGTCAAGCCGGCTATGTTAATTAGGACATCTATCGACGGACCCCTTTTCTACGAGTTTATCTTTAATTTGAGCTTTGTTCCTCGTCTAGTTTGTCCGTCGGGATTCATGTTGTCTCCTTTGGGCAGTGAGGTTATGATTTCTTGTCATGTGGCATTTTTTCGTGTTATATGTTATAATCCGGCGCTTCAGATCAAAATGACGACAACTGCGCCTCCGGGCCACGTGCATGAAGACTTCTCGACAGTCATTGACGAGGTCAAGCCGGCTCCGGTAGACAAAAGAAAACTAAGTACTACTCCACTATATAGGCAGGAGCCTCCGCGCTTGCTTGCTAGTGTTGCTCTCTTCACACCGTCTCGGCCTCTCCAGATCTAAACACGACAGCGGTGGCCACACTCTCTCTCTCTCTCTGCTCACCGCTGGTCACAGATCCAGCCGGATCCTCTCCGCCGGGGAAGGTGAGAAGGTGCAACGTTCACGCGGTCGTCCTCGGCGACGGCTCTTACCCACTGCTGGGCGCGTCCCGATCAGCCTGCCTTGCCGTTCTCTCCCAAGCACCGCTGGCGAGGGAGGGCCTCCGACCCCTTCTTCCTCGCTGCCGTAGTGTGGGCAGATCCGGCCTCCCGCCGCCCACCTAGCGACATCCCGGCGACCATCAGGTATAACTTCCTTCGAAACCGGCCTTGCTCTACTTCCCGAGCTCCTGACGTCGCTGCATTTGTAACTTTTACTATTTCTCAGGCCCCCTCGTAGATAGGATCGATCGGCTGTTCGAAAACCACCTAATTTTTTACGTTTAAGAGGTAAAACTAGTTCATGCACTCGAATCTAGTACTACTTGGTTCAAACAAGGAAGAAAGGGGGTGGGGGTGGGGGAGGATTTGTTACCTGAATCTAGGACTTGGTCGAAAGAGGAAATAATGGGGGCGAAAAGTAGCAGAGACTGGCTATCCAACTGGTCTCTAGGTCTAATAGGGAAATAAAGGGAAACGCAGTACAAACTCAATATAAACCCGATCTATTGGTTGAAAAAGGAAAGAAAGTGGGGACTGGGGGACAAGTCAACAGAGTAAGTCCAGCACTAGATTTGCTAGCCTCACACAGTATAAGGTGGCTATACCGAACAAAAATGGGACCAACCCAGATATCCTGTTCTGATGTTTGTTGCCCCGAGCCACTCTTATGTAATGCCACTGGTAAAATGTAGCAGTCGCACTGTTAAAAGTAAGGACACGTTAAACCAATGTTGTTTTCAATGTAATGCCTCCAGTAATATGAATCAATGGCACTTCTTTACATGTCCTGCTAAAATTTCCCATTAAGATAAGTTGGTTCTTTTCGTTAGAAATGCAACTGTCCTGGTCCGCCTACTCTCCCGTGCCCAAAGTAATGTCGTATTTAACGGTTGTCATAGTTAATCCTGATGCCCACACTAATATCTAGCAATGCCACTGCTTTAGAAATTGCTACTGTCCTTGTAGGATTGCCATTCAGATAAGGAACATGCTTCTTTTCATTTGATGCATGTTTCATCACTTGTTACTTGTTAGTCACCCTCCTTTCCACCTTTTTTGTGCAAACAGAGATATACATTTCACGCTCGATCTTAGTTGAACTGCACAAATGATATCCAAATTATAGTTGAGCATTCCAGGAGCTTCACAACCAACCTTGATGTTGCTCAATTTTATTGCAACTAATGAAGAAGAAGCTCTGTGGGTTTCGTTTTCTGATGGAAATGGAACCGGGGCTGGAGCCCTTTTCTTAAAAAAATTTGAAGAAGAAGCTGCTAGCTCACGGGACATTGCTTCATTTTAGGTGAACTGCACCAAAAGGTCCCATGAATTGAATCATCCATGTTGGTGACTGAAAGAGCCAGCTTCAGCATCCCAGTCTAAGCACCCCCGGCCTCCATCCTTGCGACGCACGGTACACCTCGTTTGCCACCTGCTCGACCCTAGTGTCACTGATAAAATGAAGTAATAATACAGTTAAAATAGAGCGAGTGTCATCTCTATCATTTCATTTCCAATGTAGATAAAGAAAGTGCTTCTCTTTGTTAAAGTATGTTTCATCAACTAGTCCCATTGTTAATGTTTAAGCGTTTCTGCAAACTGGGGTGCTTAATTTTAGTTGATATGTACAAAAATAGAGATTTGAATGTCTCAAGGCGCCTCCTTGTACTACTGCTGTACACTGATGTTCATCACTGGCAGAAGGTGTATCTGGGAGACTTGGGACGATGTCCAGTATGAGGCGTACCGTATGAGGCGTCGCAGGGCCCATCTCGCCCTCGCAGCATGGCATACTATGATACTATCGCAATATTTTCTTCTATTTATTTTGTGTGTTTCATCAACTAGTGCCACTATAATGTAATCACGCTTTTTCATTATCTGTGCAAACAGGGTTATTCAGCTGCATTTTGGTGGAACTGCACAAATGTACGTATGGAACCGGCATATATGCAGAGTGCGAGGTGTGCCAAGTAAAAATTACCGACACCAACCATGCTGCATGCACGCATTGGCATCCACCACAACCAGTGGGATGTGTGGCGCTCTCTGTGGACGGATCTTTCTCGGCAGCAAATCCTCTAACCAAATACTAGTAGCTTATATTGGCAGTTTTCTAGGGAGTACTCTTTTCTGAAAGAAGCACCAATCTATTTTTCTTTATTTGTACACTGTGTCACAACTTTGACCCAAAGGTCCAGAGCTATTTTAGGGTGATTGGCGTAGTACTCGGAGACTGATTGTAAGCATGATTTTCATTAGCTGTCACACTGATTGTAAGCATGAGCAGGTGGAAGATTAGGTTAGTGCGAAGCTTACCTTAAACCCTACCGCCGCCGTTGAAACGAGGCGAGCGTCGAGGGAACCGTGGAGAACGTCGGGGAAGCGACGTCGCGCCATCCGGCCTCCTCTTGCGGTGGGAGAACGAATACTCCTGTGGCTCCGGCTGGCTCTGCACCCTCACGAACGGCACACCATACTCGATCGATTCGTTATCCTCTGGGTGCTCGACCTTCGACCTGTACGCCCACCACCTCCGCCTGACTGTCGCCTCGGGCGAATCTGTCTGCTCCATCGCCCATAGGAGATACTCGATGAACTCGGAGGACTGCGGCGTGACTGCCGCCGAGGAGTACATGTACATCGCCGCCCTCATCGCCGCCGTCTCGCTCTTTCGCATACATTGCCACATGGCCCGCACCGTCCTCGAAATCTCCCACTCATTGTCAAACCAACTAAGGATCTCCTTCAACCTGGCTAACTTTGCCTGGTCGCCGCCGGCGATCTGCCTGATTCGCTGCTGCATCCTCTCCATAGATGTCGTTCTGAGTGGTCCGGTGCTAGCTTTGGAAGATGGGAGGAGAGACGATGGTCTTGCAATAGAGAAGAGGGAGAGGAGAGGAGGTGGTTTTGGAATGGAGATGATGGAGAGGAGAGGAGGTGGTTTTGCAATGGAGAGAAGATCAGAAGAGGGAGAGGCGAGACGGTGGTTTGGAATGGAGATGATGGAGAGGAGAGGAGGTGGTTTTGGAATGGAGATGATGGAGAGGAGAGGAGGTGGTTTTGCAATGGAGAAGATCAGAAGAGGGAGAGGCGAGATGGTGGTTTTGGAATGGAGATGATGGAGAGAAGAGGAGGTGGTTTGATGGAGATGGAGAGGAGGGGTTTGCAATGAGAAGAGGGAGAGGAGCGTGCGGCAGCGATTTAGGATTGGGCGAGAGGGCCGGCGCGCTGTGACTGGATCAAAATCAAAATCAATTTACCCTTCAATTAAGAAAGCGACCCCACATTAACTAGTCTCCCTTTTATTCTGGGTCATAATTGACCATGATTTTCGCACATAAAATATATGTTATACGTTGCAAAAATAATATAATTTGAAAGTACATTCAGATACGAACCAAACGATACAATTTTTGGTGACATGCATTCACATTTTGCTTGTCACATACAGTACGTGGTCAAACTTTGACCCAAAATACGCAAAACAACAAAAAAATACTTCCAAGACCAGCGCCGCTCTTCCGCTCTTCTCCTGTTCCAATCTAAATCCACCGCCGCTCCTCTCCTGTTCCAATCTAAATCCAGCGCCGCTCCTCTCCTCTTCCATTTCAAAACCACCGCCCCTCCTCTCCTGTTCCAGTCCAAAACCAGCGTCGCTCCTCTCCCGTTCTAATCCAAAACCAGCGCCGCTCCTCTCCTCTTCCATTCAAAAACCACCGCCGGCGAGTGAAGGTGCTGTGGAGAAGTAGATCGATGGAGGAGTACAACCGATACGTGAGGATCGCAGACGGCGACCCTGTGAAGCTAGCTAGGATGTTGGAGATACAGTCTTGGTTTGACAACAAGGACCAACTAGCGGCGACGGCGACATCCATGGCCAAATATCTGCAACAGAGCGAAAAGGCGGCGATACTCCCGGAGGGAGTCGCGCCGGAGTACATAGAGCTGCTCCTCTGGGCCATGGAGCAAACAGATTCACCGAATCCGATCGTGAGGGAGCGGTGGTGGGAGTATCGATCCCAGATGGAGCATCCACCAGAGATTGAAGGATCGAGCATCTACAGGGTGCCGTTTGTGAGGGTGTCCTGCCAGAGCGAGCCGGTGGAGTCTTCGTCGACCGAACCCAACTGCAAGAGGAGAAAAGCAGTTGGCCCGACGACGCTTCCCCGCCATCGTCTCCCTCGCCGTTCACATCGTCTCACGGGGCGGCTGTCTGCCGCCGAGGAATAGGAGGGGACTGCCCCCCAGCCCAATAGTCGGGCAGGTTGTGAATTGTCAGGAGGAGCTTAGGGTTGTCAGTATTTGCAGGTTGTGAATTGTGTTTTGTGTTGTGTATTTTGAGAGTACTTTCAGATATGAATGTCTTTTGAATTTCAGATTTGCAGTATTGAGCATATGAAGAATTTTATGAATTCTAGAGATCTATTTTTAGCACTTAAAAAATGTAGTTTCATAGGAGTATAAAAGTGCAGACGAGAAGAAACTGCAAGTTTCAGTTTCAGATAAGAAACTGCAAGTTCAGTTTCAGATAAGAAACTGCAACTTTCAGAGGCAGAGCATTTATATTAACACGGCCTTTTCAAACAGGGTTAACATCATGTTGGAAGTTTTATTCGTGGTCGAAAATGGAACTACCAGCCAGTTAACATCATGCTGATCAACATTCATGCATAGCACATCTTCATATGATGCACAGTCAAAATGCCCACACAATGTTGAGTGTGCGAAACACAGAGAAAACGAGGGACGGAGTTTTGGCAAGTGTTGGACGTGGTTTTGGGCTGCCCCGTCTAGGCTTTCATTTTTAACATGCGCAGCCCACGACCTCGGATGGGAGGGCCTGTTTGTATTTTCTTAGGGCCGTCATGTATCGACCGGCCTATGGACCTCCCATCCGAGGTTTTATTTTTGGCAGCCCAATTTATGTATTTTTTTGAAGAAAACGCAGCGGTCTGTTCTATTTTTCTATATAAGAATAGGAACGCCAGGTACAACTTATGTTTCCCTTTTAACTATATTATATATATTTAAATTATTTTATATGTTATTATATATTATTTTTATTGTCATCATATATTTAACAGATACTTACATATGTAAGAAAACAATATCCCACATCTTATTAACTTATAAAAATAATTTCTTAACAAATAAAATCCTGGATTGTTTTGGCACGAAAATCCTAGTGATTGTGTACAAAAGCTTGGTAAGATTTAAGGACGAATGTAATAATATCACTTATTATTTAAATATATTTATAACAAAATGCTCAGCCCTTTTTTATTTTTTGATAACATTGCTGGCCCAACCCAACATTATAATTAGAATCAGCCCAGCAAAATCGTGTATCTAGATAAAGTGCAAATGGCCTGTAATTTTTTAGGAAATAAAATAAATGGGCCGCATGAAAGCTACATTAATTGTTCACCCAGCCCAGCTAATGGCTGTAATTCAAAAAAAAGATCAAATTGACTGTAAATTCTACCGCGCAAAAAAAGACTGTAAATTCTGAAAAAATGGGTTGAATACGTGTCACATTTTTGGAGGCTGAAATGTGGGCCAATAGGTCGAAGCCAACGCAAGTCGTTGTAAATTTAGTCAACAAATGATTCTGACATGTTAGCCGTTGGATTTACATCCAACGGCCCGCATCCATCTTCAATCTCTCGTCTTCTTCCTCCGGCGCCGCCGGGACCACCTCCCGCCTCCTGCTGCTAGCAGCTCTGCTTAGCACGCTTCGCTATGAAGCACTACTCCACCGTTGGCCAGGCCATCCCTCCAACCCTCCACACCTCCTGTTCTTCTCCACCGACTGCCGAACCACACCGCACTAGAACCAGTTAACCCTCGTACACCTCTTCGTCTGCGACTCTACTCCCGTGTCTTCCCATCTCCGGCTTGTTGCTCCGGGGCCTCGCCGTCGTGATGCGCTCGGCGCGGAGTGGTAAACATGGTCAACGAACGACACCATCGGAAGTAGGCTGTGCGTGGAGAGGCTGACAGCTGGGTCCATGACCGCACACAAGGAAATGCCTCCTTATTACGCGCAAAATAATGATTCATCCACCTGACATCTGGGACCCACCGGAAGGGCCTCTGTATTTCGCGAAAAAAATATGCCCCCCGCTGACTTGTCGGACCCACCAGCTATCTTCGCACGCAAGGAAGTGCCTCCTTATTACGCACAAAAAAATGAATACTCCCCCTGCCAGCTGGAACCCAGCATACTGGGAGGCTGACTTGTGGGCCTACCAAGTTGACAGGGACGGAGGGCTTTGTCAACTTAGTCAATATGAACGATTCTAGATCCTGTTACCGTACGATGTTCATCCAACGGTTGTAGTGCTTCTTCAACCTCTGGTCTTCTTGCTCCAACCGCCCAAACCAGCGCCGGTCGTGCCGCGTGCTCCTGCCTCCCGTGGCCGGCTGTGATGGCGCGGAGGCCTCACCGCCCCCTACTACTCCCACCGCTGGCCAGGCCATCCCTCTACTCACCCACACCCCCTATTAATCTACGGCGACAGCAGCCTCACACCGCAGCCGAACCAGTGAACCCTCGTACTCCTCTTCGCGTGGGCATCCACTGCTGCGTCTTCCCCGGCTCCGAGTCGTCCCCTTCCTAGGCCTCGCCGTCGTCCACCGCCGTGGTGCTCTCGGCGCGGCGTGGTTAACGTGGTCAAGGAACGACTTCCATCGGACGTGGACTGTACGTGGAGAGGCTGACAGTTGGGTCCACGGCCGCAAGGAAGTGCCTCCTTATTACGCGCAAAATAATTATTCCTCCACCTGACAGCGGGGGCCCATCGGACGGGCCACCGTATTTCGTGAAAAAAACGTTTCCCCCCTGACTACTGGGACCCACTAGCTACACCTTCGCACGCAAGGAAGTGCGTTCGGGCAAAAAAACGATTCGCCCCCCTAACTGCTGGGACCCACCAGCTACATCTTCGCATGCAAGGAAGTGCGTCCGGGAAAAAGATGATTTGCCCCCTTGACTGCTGGAACCCACCAGCTACATCTTCGCATGCAAAGGAAGTGCGCCCGGGCAAAAAAACGATTCGCCCCTCTGACTACTGGGACCCACCAGCTACATTTTTGCACGCAAGGAACTGCCTGACAGTCGGAACCCACCTAGTCGAAGCGTACGTAGCGTTGTCATTCTGGTCGCGAACGTGTATACATACTGGCCATTGTAGAGGCGCGCACGTGTTGTAGTAGAGGCGCGCACATAGGATGTACACGTACGTACAGCAGCCAGGGTGCAAGAAAGAAAATACGGCCATGTATGTGTACATACGGGCGGGGTCTCGAATGCCTAGTCACGCATACGTACGGCGAGGGCTCGTGTTCATGGGGAGGCAACGGAATGCGTCATGTCCATGGGGAGGCAACGAATGCGCCGTGTTCATGGGGAGGCAACAGAATGCGTCGTGTTCATCGGTAGGCAACGGAACGCGTGGGAGCCAACCGGCTTGGACGGAACAGGCGATGGAAACGAGGCCTGGTGTACCGCAGAACGGAGGAAACGGACCTCCTACGGTCGAAATGGGGGTCCTGTTGATCGGGAGGGGTGTGGCATACCGCAAAACGGAGGAAACAGACCTCCTACGGTCGAAACGGGGGTCCTGTTGATCGGGAGGGGTGTGGCGTACCGCAAAACGGACGAAACATTCCTCCTACGGTCGAAACGGGGGTCCTGTTCATCGGGAGGGGTGTGGCGTACCGCAAAACGGACGAAACGGACTTGTGTTGGAGCGCTACGGTCGAAACGAGGGGGAGGGGTGTGGCATACCGCAAAACGGGACTCCACGGGATACTGTTCATCTCCACCGTCGACCTCCTCCAGCCTCCACGGGCTACTGTCGACCTCCTCCAGCCTCCACGGGCTCCTATTCATCCAGCCTCCACCGCGCGCTACTCCACCGGCTACTGTTCAACCACCCCTCCACAGGCACCCCTCCACCGTCTACTGTTCATCCAGCCCTCCACACCACGGGTTCCCGTTCATCCAGAGGCAACGCCACTGCTCACTGTTCATCCAACCCCCCCCCCCGGCGCAACGCTCACTATTCATCCCAGAGGCAGCATCGATCGGCTTCAGTTAGCAGCAGTAGCGAAGGAATCGCTCCATCGGGTTCAGTTAACAGCCATCGATCGTTCGCTCGGGTTCAGTAACGCGTAGCCTGCAGTGCAATCGCTCGGGTTCAGTTAGAGCCCAATGCCTCGCTCGGGTTCAGTTAGAGCCAACGCCTCGCACACACGCGCGTACGTACGAGAGAAACGCGCATCGCTCCGCCCCCGACCTCCCACCGTAACTGGCAACTCCCCGAAATTTTCCTCCCCCTCGCTTCTACTAGGGTTTTTCCCGTCATGGACGGCCCAAAGAATGTCATGCAGCTGCGTCTCCGGCCCGCCCAGGACGAAAAGCCCATTTTCTATCATGAATTTTTGTCATAGAAGTAGGAGCCCACCACATCTATGATGATACCGGGTTTTGACACAATTATCGTCATAGAAGTGTCATATGTATGACAGAAAAAAAATATCGTTCGGCCCAAAATGTCACGGATGAGTCTTTTTTTTGTAGTGTATGAGCAGCTCCTGAGCTTGATGGCTGGATGTGTGCACACATGTAATGGGGTATCATGGTCATGTTGCTTGGTGTGCAAAGGCAGCCTCATTTTTGGACCAAAAAGAGGGGCGATGACGATGATGACTGGCTGAAACTATCATGTCTTGAGCAATCAAGACAGCCTTGGCTTGTGGGACTAAACAGACCGTTGGAGTTGCCCTTAGAGCCTACCCTTACCTCTGTTGTAGCCTGCTCAATTTTATTGCCGATGTTGGATGATCTGTGCCTTGGATGGTCGTTCTGATGAGTGATACTCTGGGACCAGGTCTATTTCAACACACACGAACCCATTGACCTCCCATGTTCCTGGGGAGCGTTGCATGTCAGAAAAGTTAGGGGTTGTGTCACACAAAGTTCTGCATTGACACTTAGAAAGTAAGTGAAAAGCGATATGCCATTTTTTGAGGCTATCTACAATACCGTTAAAAGGCAATTGCTAAACACTAAAGGGAAATGGAACTCAATTTGTCGGTATTCGCAGTTTGATAAATTATATTAGTGGTATTTCTTGGATTTATATAAGAAAAACAAAAATATCTACCTTTGTGTGAATTACAGTGCTAACGATCAGTTCTTTGTATCAGACATGAATGGACAGATTCAAGATTTCCTTTCACCTAGGCTTGGTTAGTTGGCCACTTCAATTCCCACTTTCTGTCATGTAATCTTGATGTCGATACTTCGACATTACATATAGAATATGATGCATTATGTAGAAGTTACTAATGGTCAAAATTTTACTGGATACGACACTTGCTTACTCCTATTCACATTGTGTAAAAGTTGCATAAGGCCGAACAAGAATAAGAACATTTATCAGTTTTTTCATGTGCATGTTCAGCAGCAGGCAATGCTCAAGACAGAGTTGGGCGCACATCATATATATACATATGTTGTCGTGTCTGAATAAATGGAGATGAGCAGAAGTAGAGATGAGATATCTATCCGACTGTCATCCTTCCCAGACTTGGGTTTGTCATCTCTGTCAGCGTCCGCCTCCGCTTCCTTTGTTGGTTGTCGTTTCTTTGTACACTGCTGTAGTTTATAGATCATAATATATTTTCCATGGATACAATGGAATACGACACCCAATTTGCTATATAATTGTTCAGCTCTCTCTCATAGCGATTCATAAAAAATATCATGTATAATGGTCCCAGCTTAAGTAGAATATAACCATTGGATTGTTCAAACTTTGCTCGTGTTTCGCAGGGCACCATAACTCTAATCCGACATGAGCAGTGCAACCATGACAGTGAGCAGTGAAACTGCAAGATAGAGATAGATACAAGTAGAATATAACTAGTCATATTTCTAAAATGATCACACTACTTATGGTGCCCGGAAGAGAAGGCATTAGTGATACTGGACTTGGTGATGAGGGCATCAATACAAAGAGATTAATTCACAACTTTGTTCTTGATAGGTTGTACAAATATACAAGGTACTACTATTTCCTTTTATGTTTAAATAGCTTTGTGAGTGCAATTATATGAAAATTCTGCGATTCATGGTGCGGAAGCGGGCATGTTTGTTTTCCTGACCAAAAATACTTAGTTTCATGCCTCCATGGTATTATTTAGAGGCACAGTCCAATGAGAGATTCCTACTTAGCTAGCTAATATATAAAGTTTGACGGTACTGTCTTGTGTTGTAAATACAAAATATTCTACATGAGCATTACTTTTATTTTGAATTTAATTTTGTGTTTGAGCCTCTTTTACATATTAAGTGTAATATCACAGACTTTCTTCTTTCAGGGTTAACTGGCCATGTAAAAACTATTGTGAGGCATTAAATGGTACTATATGTTTTTGGCCTGCTTTTGTTCACTTTTGTCCTTTCCAAAGTGGAATAAGAAAAGAAAGTCAAAACAGGCTCAACCATGACTACTCTGCTCTTGTGATCACCAATTTCTGCTCCATTGTGCACAAGAAAGTAGTGACTATTTATTTGCTTAAACAATATGTCCAGCCACCAATTTCTGATTGTCCTGCTAATATTCCTTTATGGATGTATCGCACAAATTTCAGTTATTGGATATGAAATGTAGGTTCTCTACTCAGAGCTGGGTCCAATGGTCAATGCAGCTCCATGTTGTGCTATCTTGCTATTGGGCTCTTTTTTTCGTTACTTAAAATGGTCAAATATCTCTAATGTTAAATTCGTGGTTTAGTGCTTATATCCAAAATAACTATGTTAGTACACTGGAGCCAATTTCTACATTCTTAGTGAAGTTGGCTAAATAGTTTTTGCGCCACTAAGATATATATGTGCACTGCATTCTACCCTGTAAATTGTTGTGCTATTAGTTTAATCCTGAATATAATTATGTTAATATGCTCTGCAATATAATTATGTTATATTCTGCTTTTGTCAGTTTGCTGGTCCATATTAATTTCCTCGAGCTTATTTTCACATCTCATCATATTTACACCTCTCCGCCGACTGCCACCTATCATGGAGGGAGATGGCTTGGCCAGGCCGTCAACACCCATCGGCAACTTCCAGCAGGCGCCATCCCGTTCTTCCTCCCCTTACTCAGCAGGAGCAAGAAGGTTAAGCACCAATTATGGTTAAAGCTTTGTCTCTTTTGTGTACTATGCATGATTGATCTGATTTTGCTGGTCAGCTTACAAATTCAAGTAATACGACTATTGCAATGCATCTTACTACGTGTGTATTTATTTGCATTGATATTTTCTCCTCCTTAGGCTCCAAATCGTCTGTGGGTCATAAATTATTGTGCATTATTGATGATTAATTTGTGATTTAAATGACAACAGGGCTGGGTTTTATAAATGCAATGGCTTGAAATGTGACCTTCCAGTCAAGAAATTTCCTCATTGAGAAGCTTATGTGAAGAATGATGTAATTAAGTTAGCAATTTACAGTTCTCTTTGATAATTTTAACTGAATTGTCAATGGCCAGTTCTCTCGAATAATGAGTTACTCCCTCAATTTTACAATAGAGATAATTTGTCAAAATTGTGTTTTTGTAATGTTTGTGGTCTTCTCTATTCTTCTTCTTGATTTTTATTGTATATGCTACTCGCATATTTGAACATGCATAGGGCCTCTCAGTCTTTAACCCTGACTAAAAAAATCCATTGATGGAAGCTGGGGCGGGCCGTGATGAACATCCGACTCCCTGGGTCATATAAAAACCATGGATCCTTGCTCCCCAGGCCGCAAAATGATCACAGTGATGTCTACAACCTCCTCCTAGATGTATTAATCTCAATCTCATGTTTGGTTTTCTTCCCTTTTCTCTTCTAATGATGTAATTTCTTTTACTAAGATAACACCATGTTTGTTGTAATGCCTTATTTGATGTAAGATCCCTTTTCTACTTTGAATGAATTTACTGCATATATTTCTTATTTAGTTTAGTTCATCATTCAGATACGGTGGAATATTTTTGTCCTTCACAGGTTAAATGAACATTGCATAAAAGTATGTCTAAGTTCTCTTTCTTCAAGTGCTTCAAGTAAATGAAATTGTTTATTTTGAATTTAATACCTTTTAATAATAATCATAATGAGATAGGGTATGCTTCTCTCTCTCTCTCTTTGTGGGCAAATGTTACTTTAGACAACATGTACTAAGAAATAAAAACTCTGGAAATCTGTTTAAATCGCACAAAAAGAGTTCGTAGTTCTTATTCATACTTGAAACACGTGAGGCTCTGCAATTAAACCATGTTTTTTTAAGGTGCATATGGATTTAGCAGACAACAACTAAATCGACTATATATACATGGCATGTCCTTAGTAAAGGAAACTATTTTCATGGCGAACATGGCTTTAGTCGAAGGTTCTTGCAACATGAAACTATTTTCATCGACAACATGTCTTCAGTAGGTCTCTGTGCCATTTGGCGCAACGGGTCAACTAGTAACAAATACTCGCAACCCAACGTGTTAAAGGGGTTGTCAATCCCTTTCGGGTAACGGCGCCAGAAATTGGCAAATGGACGTGAGAGAGTTGTAAATATTGATAGATCGAACGCCAAATAAAATAAAGTGCAGCAAGGTATTCTTGTATTTTCGGTTTAATAGATCTGAAAAAAGGCAAATAAAATAGATC
The DNA here is from genome assembly GCF_018294505.1 of Triticum aestivum. NCBI lineage: Eukaryota > Viridiplantae > Streptophyta > Magnoliopsida > Poales > Poaceae > Triticum > Triticum aestivum. Next base: position 114,025,935 of record NC_057807.1, on the reverse strand, counting down.
GCAAAGGAAAATATATTAAAGAAGAGACCCGGGGGCCGTAGGTTTCACTAGTGGCTTCTCTCGAGAAAAATAGCAAACGGTGGTTGAACAAATTACTGTTGGGTAATTGATAGAACTTCAAATAATCATGATGATATCCAGGCAATGATCATTATATAGGCATCACGTCCAAGATTAGTAGACCGACTCCTGCCTGCATCTACAACTATTACTCCACACATCGACCACTATCCAGCATGCATCTAGTGTATTAAGTTCATGGAGAAATAGAGTAATGCAATAAGAACGATGACATGATGTAGAAAAGATCTATTTATGTAGAAATAAACCCCATCATTTTATCCTTAGTAGCAACGATACATACGTGTCGGTTCCCCTTCTGCACTGGGATCGAGCACCGTAAGATCGAACCCACTACAAAGCACCTCTTCCCATTGCAAGATAAATAGATCAAGTTGGCCAAACAAAACCCAAATATTGGAGAAGAAATACGAGGCTATAAGCAATCATGCATATAAGAGATCAAAGAAGATTCAAATAACTTTCATGGATAAAAATATAGATCTGATCATAAACTCAAAGTTCATCGAATCCCAACAAACACTCTGCAAAAAGAGTTACATCATATGGATCTCCAAGAGACCATTGTATTGAGAATCAAACGAGAGGGAGGAAGCCATCTAGCTACTAACTACGGACCCGTAGGTCTACAAAGAACTACTCATGCATCATCAGAGAGGCACCAATGGACATGATGCACCCCTCCGTGATGGTGTCTAGATTGGATCTGGTGGTTCTAGACTCTGCGGCGGCTGGAATAGATTTTCGTCGACTCCCCTAGGGTTTTTGAAATATTGGTGTATTTATAGAGCAAAGAGGCGGTGCGGGAGGCCACCGAGGTGGGCACAATCCACCAGGGCGCGCCTGGGCCTCCAAGCACGCCCAGGTGTCTTGTGCTCACCTCGAGCCCCTCCTTGGTACTTCTTTGGCCCACTGGATGTCTTATAGTCCAAAAACATTCCAAAAAGTTTCACTACGTTTCGACTCCATTTGGTATTTATTTCCTGCGATGTAAAAAAACATGTAGAAAACAGCAACTGGCACTTGGCACTATGTCAATAGGTTAGTACCAAAAATGACTATAAAATGATTGTAAAACATCCAAGAATGATGATATAACAGCATGGAACAATCAAAAATTATAGATATGTTGGATACGTATCAGTGGGTCCCCTCACTTATCTCTTTAGCCCATACCATCTCCTACCTCCACAAAAAATTCACCATAGCTCTCTCTATCATGTTCTTGCTCTCAAACCCACGGATTTAGATCTCTTTTCTTGAAGCTCAGTTTCTGAAACTGTTTTGGGGGATTGCTACTTGGTATGTGACTCCTCCATTCCTCCAATTAGTTTTTGCTTTAGTGGTTTATATTTTGAATAATTAGCTACTCTTGGTGTTGTTGTAAATAGTCTTGCATGTTGAATTCTTAGAGTTCTAAGTAGTTTGAATGCTTAATATGGCCTCTAGGCATCCTTATGAGTAGTTGCTATTAATCTTGCGAAGTTTTGTTGACAAAAAATTGGTGTCCCAAATTTTTTTCAGAAATTGTTTGCAAATAAAAATGCCATTATTTAGGAGTTCTTCATAGAGAAGGTCTTCAGAGGCATCATCGAGTAGTGGCTCGATACTACGGTCCTATATTGAACCAAGTGCAACCTCAATGCGGGATGCCGCTACCAAATCATACCTATGGTCGTGCAACGATTTCATGGTGAGTGAATGTATTAAGGAAGAATTTGAGCAATATGTTCGCAACACCGAGCTCAGTCCCTACATTGAAGATAAGTGCATCCAACATCTCAACCTCACAGAAACGTTCACTAAGAAATTTAAATATCATCCTCGTGAGTCTAGAGTTTCATTTAGTCATTATGATCATCCATTTACCATGCCTCTAGATGTGTTCTGTGATGCCTGTAAAATTCCATATTGGGGTTCGCTGTACGAACCGCCAAAATCTGATTATGGGTCATTCTTGATTAATCTTTGTTTTGGAGAGGATAGAGGAGTGGCACAAGGTAGAATAAAAAGTATTCATTTCTCATCAATTCACTACTTTGCACTCTTTAATGGCAAATGTATCGTGGGCAAGCAAGATTGTAGCACACTATGTGCTCCTGACTTGAGCCTCATACACACAACTTTGATCGGGATTAAACATTATAATCTTGGAGCAATCGTTGCACGGAGGCTGCAACATAATGCTGATAGTGGTCACTTCTATGGTGGGATTTATGCTTCTCGTTTAGCTAAAGAGGTTGGTGTGACACCTCTGCCTACTTATCCCATCCTACCTACTCAGAAGTTATACTTTGAGGCCATGAAGCGCCATAAGTTCCTTAAGGGCACAATCACTATTATACTTATAACTTGAGGTTCAATAAAGAACCCACTGTGCCTGTTGTTTTGCCTGCTCCTGCTCTCTTTGATTATCACAGCAAAAGAAGATATTATGTTCTTGAGAGCGAGGCCCACTCATACAATGTGGAGGTCGAGGCTGCTCGGTGGGCTGAAGAGGCTGCACCAAGAGCCTCCATGAGCTATCATTCAGATTATTATCTAGGCCACAGATGGTGATTACCAAGCTAGGCCAAAAGCCTAAGCTTGGGGAAGTATGTATTTCCACCGACATTATATTCATGCTCACACATTTCATTCCAGTTGTCGGTGTCCACACTCTTTCATTGTATTGTCCATGTTAGATTTATTTTCTCGCTTTCTACTTGTGTGTTTGAAAAACTATGAGAAAATCCAAAAATATTTCTTACATAATTAGTTGTAGTATTAAAAGAAATCCAAAAAGATTTCTCTATTCTTCTTTTGCTTGTTGGGAGCTTTCCCGTTTAAATAGTTTTTCTTGTTTTTTGTTTTCCCTTCTTTAAATTTGCTTTTTTCAAGTAAAACTAAAAACTACAAAAATATTTCAGTGTGTTTCTCTGAAATTCTTTCCTTTTTATTTAGTCGTACCAAGGAAAAGACCATGATGAAAATGTTGAGTGGCTCTTATATGCATTACTGTTGTTTTAATAAAGAGCTCATATTACCTTGTCTTCTCCTTTTGAATAAATTGTTTGCAGATTCCAGCTTAGTCCATAGCACACTTGCACTATTATTATTTTCATATCATTCAATCGCGCAAAGTGGAAGGCAATAATGAAGATATTTGATGAAGTGACTGTGGCAGAGAGAAGCGGGTATGAACTCAACTTGTTTTCGTTTCTGTAAATATGTTTAACCTAGTATCCATGATTCAACCTATTATGATCAAACATGTATGCAATGACAATTAGATATTATAGTTGCTCATGCCATGCTTAAGTAGCTAGGAGTGGTAATGATTTATCTTGGATGTCAACCTGCATTAAAATGATTGTGATATAGTCGGATGATATGGTATCCCCCTCTGAATGTTTCAAGTGGGTTGACTTGGCACATGTTCATGCATGTAGTTGAAACAAAACCAACATAGCCTCTATGATATTTATGTTCATGGTGTTCATATCCTACTCATGCTAGTATTCAATGTTGATTATGCATAACGCATGCTCATGACCGTTTTCGCTCTCTAACTGGCCGCTTCTCAACCTATCTACCAGCCTTCGCCTGTACTAAGCGGAAATACTACTTGTGCATCAAAATATTTAAACCCAAGTTATTCCAGATGAGTCCACTATATCTACCTATGTGGTATTGCCCTGGCATTCCAAGTAAATTTGCATGTGACACCTCTAAAATTTCAAATGAACATCTGCTTTGTGTGCCTGGACCGCTCATGGAGCGACACAGGGTGGTCAGTATCCTCCATGCTAAGCGGGTTATTCTCATGATGAGTGTTTATTCACTCGTCCTTGCATGAGAGGGGCGGTAATAGGGATGCCCAGACCCGAAATCAAAAGTTGCAAATAATTAAAGAAAACTTCCCCAGGATTTTTGTTGGTATGGACGGTACCCAAGGATTCGGCTAGCGGTGGAGTGTGTCTTTTGGTGGAGGGGGAGTAAACCTTTCCTTTTATCGCTTGGGAACCGCCGCTAATTTGTTTAGCATGGAAGATATTGATAACTCTTAGTCATAACGTTGACAGGAAGGGTGTAACTCCCAAAATTATATTTATCTCTGTTTTAAGCTTTGAGCTCTGGCACCTCTGCAAATCCTTGTTTCCCTTTGCGTAGAGACTATCTATTTAATTTTATGTTGAGTCATCACCTTCTCAAACAAGCACCAGGCCTAAGAGAACTATTGTCATCCTCATGCATTGTGTTTAGTTAATGTTGGATGCATCATGACTGGATCTTTTCTACCATGAATTACAATGTTTAGTCGCTGCTTGAACTTTGGAGGTGCTCTGCATTTATGTTTGCGGTCTCAGAAAGGGCTAGCGAGATACCACTGTTGTCATATTATATCATGGTTGTTTTGACAATGTGTTGGTATTTGATATATCTTATTATTGCTCTCTAGTTGATTGTGCCATTGATATGAGTTAATATAATTTCTATGAGTTATTGTTGACATGGTTAGTCATGATCTTTGCTGGAAATCTGGGTGCTACTTAAGCTTATTTATGTAAACAAGAACAAAAGCGTTCGTAAATTTTTTTTCTTTCACTTTGAGTTTGTCAACTGAATTGCTTGAGGACAAGCAAAGGTTTAAGCTTGGGGGAGTTGATACATCTCCGTCGTATCTACTTTTCCTAATGCTTTTGCTCTTGTTTTGGACTCTAATTTGCATGATTTGAATGAAACTAACCCGAAATGACGCTGTTTTCAGCAAAACTACCATGGTATTGTTTTTGTGCATAAATAGAAGTTATCGGTTTTGGACGAAACATTTTGGAGAATTATTTCAGAATAAATAAAAAATACTAGAACCAAGAACCACCGGAGGGGGGCTGCCTGACCACAAGACACCAGGGTGCGCCACCCCCTCTAGGCGCGCCTGGTGGGTTGTCGGGCCCTCGTGGGCCCCATGACCCTAATTCCAACTCCATAAATACCTATTTTCGAAGGAAAAAAATAAGAGAGGAAGTTTCATCGCGTTTTACGATAGAGAGCCGCCTCCACCTTCAGTTCTTCATCGGGAGGCTAGATCTGGAGCCCATTCGGGGCTCCAGAGAGCGGAATCTTCGGTGTTCGTCATCACCAACCCTCCTTCATCACTAATTCCATGATGCTCCCCACCAGGAGTGAGTAATTTCTTCATAGGCTCGCTGGTCGGTGAGGAGTTGGATGAGATTCATCATATAATCGAGTTAGTTTTGTTAGGGCTTGATCCATAGTATCCACTATGTTCTGAGATTGATGTTGCTATGACTTTGCTATGCTTAATGCTTGTTACTAGAGCCCGAGTGCCACGATTTCAGATCTGAACCGTTTATGTTTTCACCATTATATCTATGTTCTAGATCCGATCTGGCAAGTCATATTCACCTATTACGTGTTATGATCCATAAACCCCAGTGTGATAGTAATTGGGACACTTTCCGGTGATGACCGTAGTTTGAGGAGTTCATGTATACTTTGTTCCGATTCTCTATTAAAAGGAGGCCTTAATATGCCTTAGTTTCCTTATGGACCCCGCTGCCACGGGAGGGTGGGACAAAAGATGTCATGCAAGTTCTTTTCCATAAGCATGTATCACTATTTACGAAATACATGCCTACATTATATTTTTGAACTAGAGCTAGTTTTGTGTCGCCCTAGGTTATGATTGTTATATGATGAATATCATCCAACGAATGCACTGATCCAATGCCTATGAGTTTTCAACATATTGTTCTTACTAAGTTACCATCGCTATTGCTACTGTTACAACTGCTACAAACTGTTACTGCTGTTACCGGTACCACTGCTATAGTTACCACTGCTATCAAAATTATCATACTACTGTGCTATTGATCACTTTGCTGTAGATATTTAATCTCTAGGTGTGGTTGAATTGACAACTCAACTTCTAATACTTACAAATATTCTTTGGCTCCCCTTCTTTCAAATCTATAAATTTGGGTTGAATACTCTACCCACGAAAACTGTTGTGATCCCCTATACTTGTTGGTTATCACCAGGCCTCTCCATTCCGTGCATTCCATGGTCGTAGGTGGCCAAACATAAGCAAAACGGCTTCAATTTCGAACGGGAACAGAAATTCCCCTTTCTTCGTAGAACCCTAACCCTAGATGTGGTTCAAAGGAGCAGATGCTAACCTGACTTGTCATAGATTCATCATCAGACGATGTTGGCAGATTATCCCAAGACACCATGTCTCCCTCTTGTCGGTGGTGCAAAGCCCATCGCGGCGGCGGATGGCGGCAGCTACGGTGTGAGAGGGAGGGGAACGAGCAGATGAGAGAGCGGTTGGATGAAATGCCCTCCCATGCGCGACGAAGACTTAACGAGCGCCGGTAACGGCCGTCTGGCCTCAGCCGTTTGCCCTGGTGAAAGATCGAGGATGTCGCCTAGAGGGGTGGTGAATAGGCGCTTTAAAATAATTACGGTTTAGGCTTGAACAAATGCGGAATAAACCTAGCGGTTAATTTGTCAAGCACAAAACCTAAAGCAACTAGGCTCACCTATGTGCACCAACAACTTATGCTAAGCAAGATAAGCAACTATGTGATACCAAGATATATGACAAATAACAATATGGCTATCACAAAGTAAAGTGCATAAGTAAAGGGCTCGGGTAAGAGATAACCGAGGCACGCGGAGACGACGATGTATCCCGAAGTTCACACCCTTGCGGATGCTAATCTCCGTTTGGAGCGGTGTGGAGGCACAATGCTCCCCAAGAAGCCACTAGGGCCACCGTAATCTCCTCACGCCCTCGCACAATGCAAGATGCCGTGATTCCACTAAGGGGCCCTTGAGGGCGGTCACCGAACCCATACAATGGCGACCCTTGGGGGCGGTCACCGAACCCGTACACTTTGGCAACCCTTGGGGGCGGTCACTGGTACCCATCAAATTGCTCGGGGCAATCTCCACAACCTAATTGGAGACCCCGACGCTTGCCCGGAGCTTTACACCACAATGATTAAGCTCCGAACAACACCAACCGTCTAGGGCGCCAAGGCACCCAAGAGGAACAAGCTCTAGGGTGTCCGAACACCCAAGAGTAACAAGCTCAAGGGTACCAAGCACCCAAGAGTAATAAGCTTCTCAGCTTGTAACTTCCACGTATCACGTGGAGAACTCAAACCGATGCACCAAATGCAACGGCAAGGGCACACGGAGTGCCCAAGTCCTTCTCTCTCAAATCCCAGCGAAGCAACTAATGCCAGGGAGGAAGATGAGAGGAAGAAGAAGAAGGAGACACCAAGAACTCCAAGATCTATATCCAAGGGGTTCCCCTCACATAGAGGAGAAAGTGATTGGTGCAAATGTGGATCTAGTTATCCTCTCTCTTTTCCCTCAAAAACTAGCAAGAATCCATGGAGGGATTGAGAGTTAGCAAGCTCGAAGAAGGTCAACAATGGGGGAAGAACACGAGCTCAAGGGATAAGGTTCATTGGGGAAGAAGACCCCCTTTTATAGGTGGCAAAAAATCCAACCATTATGCTCACAGCCCGCACAGAGCGGTACTACCGCTCGAAGGAGCGATACTACCGCCAGGGCGGTAGTACCCCTTTGAAACACAATAGCGAGGAGGCAAAAAGGCCAGAAGAACTGTCGGAGCGGTAGTATCGCTTGACCTCACGGTACTACCGCTAGGGGTAGCGGTACTACTGCTAAGGGTAGCGGTACTACTGCTTGCGAGTGGTACTAAAAAATTACATTCGGGCCTACCACCGCAGGACATGGGACGAGTTTTTGGTCCGGAGCGGTACTACCGCTGTAGGAGCCACGGTAGTACCGCTCTGGAGCGGTAGTAAAAAATTACATCCGCTCCAATTTGTGGTAGTACCGCTGCAGCCTTTTCAGAACACCAAAACTGCCACAACTTTGGCAAACGAACTCCGAATTCGATGAAACCAAGTTTGTTGGAAAGATAGAGACAAGGGTTAACACAATCTTTAAAGAAATATCAATAAGAAGCAAATTAGAAAAGGCCCATAAGAAAACGGTGAGAACCATTCCTCGGATAAGACCGGTAAAACCTCCAACACCGAAAACATCATAGAAGACGCATGCGAACTCCGTTTTTGATGAACTCAAGCTTGTCATCAAGAGGACCATAAGCTCTAAGACTCATGAAGAGAACCAAACAAGAACCAAGAAACATGATGCAAGGATGCAATGATTTGAGCTCTCTACTAACGATACGATCACGCTACCAACTTGAGAGCCCCCTTGATAGTACGGCAAACGATCCTATAACCCGGTCTCCCAACTACCACCACGAGACCGGTAAAATAGAAAACCTATCAAGGGCAAACCTTTACCTTGCACATGGTCCACTTGAGCTAGATGATGACGATCTTGACTCCCTCAAGTTGGACCACCTTTCTTGATTGCGTTGGCTCGATGAAGACTAGATGATTGCTCCCCCATAGTCCACTATGGGTGAGCCACTCTTCGGCACATCTTCACAAGTCCATTGACACCACAATGGATGGCAAGATTCAAGCACTTGATCTCTTCGTGATTCTCCACTTGAACTTGCACATGGCAATCTTGATGACGATCACCACTTGATGTCATCCTTTCCATGGGTTGTATGATATCTTCCTCTTGACGCAAGCCCATGGACACGTACCTAACCCCACATAGAACTCTCACATAGACCATGGGTTAGTACACAAAGTGCAATGGACAATGCTTACCATACCATGGGATCACTTGATCCCTCTCGGTACATCTTCTACGCTTTGTGAGTTGATCAACTTGATTCACTCTTGACTTAGTCTTGATCAACCTTGAATCTTTCCAACTCTCTTCATTTGGATGATGTCTTGAAGGTAAACATGAATGATCACACAATCTTCTTCTTCAAGACATGCTTGCAATAAGCTCAGCACTCACATACCAATCTTTGGATAATTCCTTAATAGCACCTTGGTCAACTCATAAACTCCTTGAAACCAACACATGGACTTCAAGAGAAGCCTATGGAAAGATCCTTCAAATATAACTCAAGACAACAATTAGTCCATAGATATTGTCATCAATTACCAAAACCAAACATGGGGGCACTGCATGTTCTTTCAATCTCCCCCATTTTTGTAATTGATGACAATCACTTTCAAGAGAGTTTATATAAAGAATTATGCATCACCATGCAATCCAACAACCAAGTGCATGCGAATGAGATGCAAATGCTAAGGAACAAAACCAAAGCAAGAGGAGATAACTCTCTAAACTTCTCCACAAAACTCTCTGAAACTTCTCCCCCATTGGCATCGATTGCCAAAATGGGCAAAAATATAAGAGGGCCAATATAAATTGTGGTCCTCCATAAAATGTGTATTTCTCAACAAGAGAGTGGAATGCAATACACATACGCAAAGGTAAATACTTGGAGGAACACAAACTATTTTGAGGCACAAAGATTGCTAAAGAATGATATGCCACAAAGACATAACAAAGAGAGACACAAGCAATGAAGCAGTCAAAATATACCAATTGAAGCAAGCAATCAAAGGATATCAACTGAACCAACTAGACCAAGGATCCTATGAGCCACAAGAATAAATGATATTATGATATGAGCAGAGGAGTGTTCTAAAGAAACTAGAGAAGCTCCCCATGATTTGTGCACAAATAAGAATATTTGTATTGGATACAAAGTGCACAAGATAGGATCATAGCTCCCCCAAAATCAATAGAAACTCACATCCAGTGCAAGTGAGCATATAGGAAACGAAGCCAAGCGCTTGCAACAAGCACATGGTTGAGCAACATGTAAAAGAGGCAACTTAAGAATAGGCTCAACCAAAATGATGTGTGTGAGTCATGGCGAAGCACTTGAGAAGACTAAAATTAGGATGAGAATTAAGCATCAACATAGTCTTGAAAGAATGAGGCACACGGTGCAAGGCCTATCATTCCCACACACAGCTGGCAAATGTGTTCACAAGCTTACTAATAAGCAAATAGAGAACCTATGCTTGTGACAACCGATGGTGAAGATAGACGATGAGAGGCTCATCAAGACGAGGGATACCAATTAAGATGGCAAGCCTCGTAAAGATAAGCAAGAGGAAAATAATCTTCACCACACAAGAGTGCATCAAGATGCAACGATAGAGGATATGCACTCAAGGCAAAAGCTTTCACGGAGCCACCAAAGAAATAACATAAGAAAGACAAGGTGGACGTGAAAGAAAGGATATCAACTAAATATGTAATTTCTCTCAAGTGTATAAGGTTCTAGGTAGACGAAATCAATATCTACAAAGAAGGATGTACAGCCGAAATAGTTACAACATGAAGGAACAAGATATCCGCAAGGAAGTCATAAATATACCAATAAGATATTTGCTTGAAAGCATAGCACTTGGCTAGATATGGTCTTATTATATATAAATGAAGTCCAATCACACATCCATCAAAGACATCACAACTAGCAACAAGAGATCATCGTTGGGATGCTTTGAGAAAGGAAACAAGTATCACAAGATATGAAATGAATATCATGCCCTGGTCAAAAAAATGAATATCATGCCAAGATGCAACCTACACAAGGTTGAATGCAAGAGAGGAAAGCATGAATAGATACTTGTTACCGAGATATCATTGGAAGGATGTAGTAGATAACAATTGAAGGTAGATAGTAGTTCATTGATCATCCTAGCTTGACTCCAATATGCACATGGTGACAACACCTTCCTTGTGAGTGAGCCGAGCATCCAATGCATCTCCAAATTTTTCCTATAACAACAACACAAACGAAATGGTACCCAAACTCATTGGGACCAAAGAGTTAGAAACACCAACAATACATAGGACAAACTCCACATAAATATGTGCATATAGATATGGAAATGAAATTCATGCACATCTCATCAATTTGAGACTTGGTGGAGTTTCCCCTATATATTGGGTCAAAGAAAGAAAACATGCCAAAGGAACTACATGAAGTTAAAATGCAAGCTCAAGACTTTCAAGAACCGATACCAAAATATAAGGAAAAACCAAGTGAAAAGGATACCAAGTGGAGAAATCATCACTTGGAAGATATCATTAAAAGATACATCAAGGAATGAGATATCCATTGGAACACACACACAAAGATGTCAAACTCCCAAAGGAGAGGATAGTTCCAAACAAACCAAGCTCTCTACAAAGTTTCATGTTGGCACAAAGTACCAAAAGAAACGACTTGTCATCCACCAACACACACTTAATATGGATCACAATATGAGTGTTTTATAGAAAATAGGATAGCTCCCCCAAGACTAGTGCATTATAGAGAATTTGCATTTGAATACAAAATGCACAAGGTGGGATCACCACTTTCACTATATCTAGAAAACACTAAACAAGATCAAGAAAATAACAAGATCCACAAGTGGTATGGAAAACTATGGGAGTTGACACAATCCTAGGCACGAGATAAGGCAAATAAAAGCAAAGGCCAATGAAAAGATGATCAATAATTTCTACCACACATAAGTGAGTACCAATTGTCATAAGACAAGAAGTATTTGGAAATAATTCCCGTTGGTAGATAGCAAGGATATCTAACATCATCTTCACACCAGACACGAGCAAATTGCAACTTGTAGAGCTAACATGCCACCTAGGAACAAGATAATCTACAATATCAACACTAGGTGACAAAATCTCAAATGTACACATTTTCTAGGCTAGTAATATACATAGCATATTACTCCCCCATAATGTGATACCAATGAAGAAAACTTAACAAGAGGCAATAATAGGATCCAACAAGAGATAATTAATGGACAATTTAGAATTTGAATTTCTCATGAGAAGACATACCACATAGCAACTAGATAATCTTAAAATATCAATACTAGATGGTATTACTCATGTACACACATTTATAGGATTGTGAGGTGCACAAAGCACATCACTCCCCCATAATGGGATATTCCATTAATCTCTCACAAGAGCCAACTAAGAAATAAACAAGATGCAAAAGGCTCAATGCATGACACACACATACATGATGTGCAAACCAACACACACATACTTGATTGCTCAAGATAATCAAGTTGGAAGCACAACATATACAAACACATGCAAGGAACAAAACCAAAACATGCAAGTGGGCAAGTAACTTTCAATGTAAACAATTTAAGTACAAGTTACCGCAAGGAGGTACACTGGATATAAGATATAAGCTTGATGATTCAATTGACTTGGCTTGAGGCAATAAGAGTGATGAAGTCCCCTCAATTCTTCATAATGTAGCCAAGTGTCCAATGCCCTCCAACAACACCTATTGATCAAGTTTGAGCTAGTTGGTCCCCAACCAAGTTGGGTCCTAAGAGGTTAGTCACAATAGGCTTGGCTACCCAAATGGTTCTTTGCTTCAAACCACTTTGAGTACCAACAAACTTGGCAAACACATTGCCAACCTTATCCTTCCCAAGATAATAGACATCATCAATGATAATTGGGTTGGATGAGGTACCATTTGTGCATGAAGAAGTGATGTGACCTTTTTCACGATATAGGTAGAAACGTCTACTCTTTACTTTCTTCTCACTTGATTTCTCAACTTGAGATTGAGAATGAGAGTGAACTTGTGGCCGCTTCCCTTGTTGCTTGTCACTAATGGCCTTCTTCTTCAAAGGGCAAGATCTAACATGATGCCCTTCAATTTTGCACTTGAAGAAAATGATCTTGGTCGAATTCTTGACTTGTTTTTGGCCCTTCTTCTTGTTGCTCTTCGACTTCTTCTTCTTATTGGAGTTGAATCCAAGTCCACCTTCGTCATTGGGGGATTTTTGCACACTCAAGATATTGTTGAGTGTGGCCTTCCCTTCATGACACTTTTCCAAGTCTTTCTTCAAAGAAGTGACTTGGGCCTTGAGCTCTTTGATTTCCTCTACATGGTTAGTCTCAACACAAGTACTAGAGAAAGTATAAGCTTCATCGTTAGAGCAACAAGGCAAGGAAAGCAATTCATCACAAGATGTACCAACATTGTGAGTAGATGACTTACAAGGACTAGCACATGGCAATATAGCACTTTGACTAGTGCTAGTATCCACATGAGGCTCACTAGATGTTACCTTAGCAAGCATGGCCTCATGAGCTATCTTTAGCACATTATGGGATACTAGAAGATCATCATGAGAGTTTGAGAGCTTTTCATGACTTTCTTCCAATTTCCCATATTTGCTAGATAGCAACTCAAGTTGAGCCCGTAGCTCAACATTCTCCTTCAATATGGATGCTTCACAAGAGATAGAGTTAGTAGATCAAGCATCATCATTAGCAACAAGAGGAGAAGACAAGCTCTTTTGAATATGAAGCTTTAAGTTGAGCATGAGACTCGGTGAGTTTGATGAGCTCACTCTTAATGACCCTTGAGCCATTTTTGAGGTGCTCAAAGTCCTCAAGGAGTTTAGCATGCGCAACTTCAAGCTCCTCATTTTTAGTTTCAAAATCATTGGCCACCTCAAGAGCTCTATCACGAGATTCCCTTACTCTAGATAATTCTAGAGCAAAAATCTCCTCAAGAGATTCCTTGGTGGTTTGTTCAAGTTCAAGAGCTTGAGAGAGGTCCGCAATCTCATTAGCGTAATCATGCTCATGACCTTCCATTTTCTCAATGGTGACCTCATGCTCCTCGAGATGAGATTCCAACTCCTCAATATATTTCTTGCCCTCAATGGCAATGGACATAATTTCCATGAAGTTGGAACGAGCAATTTTATTTTTATGAAGAGCTTTAAAAACCATTTCCCCCTTAATTTTTAAGGAGGCAAAATTATCATTCTCTTCATCATAATCAACATCATCATCATTCTTGCCATCATCAATATCATCACAAGATATATTGGGATTCAAAGTGGGAGATAACTTTGAGGCCTTGGCCATAAGGCAAAATGCAATAGATGATGATGTAGGATCCCTTGAAGCACCATTCAAGACCACATCTTGTTCCATGGAGTGTTGAGTTTCCTCTACATTGTTAGCACAACAACTCGAGGAAATAGATACATTTTTATCATGGCAACAAGACATAGCAAGCATGTCATCATGAGATTTGAGCAAGCAATTTCTACATGATATGCAAGGAATACCAACACGAGCAAGTGAAACATGTAAGGTGCTCGAAGCGTTAAAGTCCAAAGAAGGACCATTGCAATAAGATAGTGATGAAGAATCACCAAGAACAAGCACACTATCATCATTACAATAACCACCACTACTCACCCTAGAATTACCTTGTTGCAATCCACATGTAGGTGAAGTAGAAGAAGTTGATAAGGCAACACGGCCAGAGGAGGAGGGAGAACAATCATCCCCACAAATCATGGACACACCATATTTATCTTGAAGCTTTGTCCATAACTCATTAGCATCCCAGAACGGCATGAGTTGAAATATAACTACATTGCTCAAAGCATCGAAAAGCACATTAGAAGCTTGAGCATTGAGATGAGAGTTTTTCTCATCCTCTAAAGATAATCTTTGGGGATCCTTTGGAGGCGAAAAACCCATATCTACAATTCGCTCTAAATTTGGGTACATGACCCTAAAGAGGTAAAGCATGCGAATTACCCAAACATCAAAATTTGTACCAACGAAACTAAGAGTGTCAGAGAATCCTAATCCCCTAGTCGACATCTTTACTCTCTAGGCGGTTAAGCCTAACAAAGAGAGACAAGGCTCTGATACCAATTGAAAGATCAAGGATGTCGCCTAGAGAGGGGGGAGAATAGGTGCTTTAAAAATTATGGTTTAGGCTTGAACAAATGCGGAATAAACCTAGCGGTTAATTTGTCAAGCACAAAACCTAAAACAACTAGGCTCACCTATGTGCACCAACAACTTATGCTAAGCAAGATAAGCAACTATGTGATAGCAAGATATATGACAAAGAACAATACAGCTATCACAAAGTAAAGTGCATAAGTAAAGGGCTCGGGTAAGAGATAACCGAGGCACGCGGAGACGATGATGTATCCCTAAGTTCACACCCTTGCGGATGCTAATCTCCGTTTGGAGTGGTGTGGAGGCACAATCCTCCCCAAGAAGCCACTAGGGCCATCGTAATCTCCTCACTTCCTCGCACATGCAAGATGCCGTGATTCCACTAAGGGACCCTTGAGGTCGGTCACCGAACCCGTACAAATGGCGACCCTTGGGGGCGGTCACCGAAACCGTACACTTTGGCAGCCCTTGGGGGCGGTCACCGGTACCCATCAAATTGCTCGGGGCAATCTCCACAACCTAATTGGAGACCCCGACGCTTGCTCGGAGCTTTACACCACAATGATTGAGCTCTGAACAACACCAACCGTCTTAGGAGCCAAGGCACCCAAGAGGAACAAGCTCTAGGGTGTCCAAACACCCAAGAGTAACAATCTCAAGGGTACCAAGCACCCAAGAGTAATAAGCTTCTCAACTTGTAACTTCCACGTATCACGTGGAGAACTCAAACCGATGCACCAAATGCAATGGCAAGGGCACACGGAGTGCCCAAGTCCTTCTCTCTCAAATCCCACCGAAGAAACAAATGCTAGGGAGGAAGATGAGAGGAAGAACAAGAAGAAGAACACCAAGAACTCCAAGATCTAGATCCAAGGGGTTCCCTTCACATAGAGGAGAAAGTGATTGGTGGAAATGTGGATCAAGATCTCCTCTCTCTTTTCCCTCAAAAACTAGCAAGAATCCATGGAGGGATTGAGATTTAGCAAGCTAGAAGAAGGTCAACAATGGGGGAAGAACACGAGCTCAAGGGATAAGGTTCATTGGGGAAGAAGACCCCCTTCTATAGGTGGGAAAAAAATCCAACCGTTATGCTCACAGCCCGCACAGAGCGGTACTACCGCTCCAAGGAGCGGTAATACCGCTAGGGTGGTAGTACCCCTTTGAAACACAACAGCGAGGAGGCAAAAAGGTTAGAAGAACCGTCAGAGTGGTAGTACCGCTTGACCTCATGGTACTACCACTAGGGGTAGCGGTACAACTACTAAGGGTAGCGGTACTACTGCTTGCGAGCGGTACTAAAAATTACATCCGGGCCTACCACTGCAGGACTTCGGACGAATTTTTGGTCCGGAGCGGTACTACCGCTATAGGAGCTGCGGTAGTACCGCTCTGGAGGGTAGTAAAAAATTACATCCGCTCCAATTCGCGGTAGTACTGCTGCAGCCTTTTCAGAACACCAAAACTGCCACAACTTTTGCAAACGGACTACGAATTCGATGGAACCAAGTTTGTTGGAAAGCTAGAGACAAGGGCTAACACAATATTTAAAGAAATATAAATAAGAAGCAAATTATAAAAGGCCCATAAGAAAATGGTGAGAACCATTCCTCGGATAAGACCGGTAAAACCTCCAACACCAAAAACATCATAGAAGACGCATGCGAACTCCGTTTTTGATGAACTCAAGCTTGTCATCAAGATGACCATAAGCTCTACGACTCACAAAGAGAACCAAACAAGAACCAAGAAACATGATGCAAGGATGCAATGGTTTGACCTCTCTACTAATGATACGATCAAGCTACCAACTTGAGAGCCCCCCTTGATAGTACGGCAAATGATCCTATAACCCGGTCTCCCAACTACCACCACGAGACCGGTAAAATAGAAAACCTATCAAGGGAAAATCTTTGCCTTGCACGTGGTACACTTGAGCTAGATGATGACAATCTTGACTCCCTCAAGTTGGACCACCTTTCTTGATTGCGTTGGCTCGATGAGGACTAGATGATTGCTCCCTCATAGTTCACTATGGGTGAGCCACTCTTTAGCACATCTTCACAAGTCCATTGATACCACAATGGATGGCAAGATTCAAGCACTTGATCTCTTCGTCATGCTCCACTTGAACTTGCACATGGCAATCTTGATGATGATCACCACTTGATGTCATCCTTTTAATGGGTTGTATGATATCTTCCTCTTGACGCAAGCCCATGGACATGTACCTAACCCCACATAGAACTCTCACATAGACCATAGGTTTGTACACAAAGTGCAATGGACAATGCTTACCATACCATGGGATCACTTGATCCCTCTCGGTACATCTTCTACGCTTTGTGAGTTGATCAACTTGATTCACTCTTGACTTAGTCTTGATCAACCTTGAATCTTTCCAACTCTCTTCATTTGGATGATGTCTTGAAGGTAAACATGAATAATCACACAATCTTCTTCTTCAAGACATGCTTGCAATAAGCTCAGCACTCACATGACCAATCTTTGGATAATTCCTTAATAGCACCTTGGTCAACTCATAAACTCCTTGAAACCAACACATGGACTTCAAGAGAAGCCTATGGAAAAATTCTTCAAATATAACTCAAGACAACCATTAGTCCATAGATATTGTCATCAATTACCAAAACCAAACATGGGGGCACCGCATGTTCTTTCACCTGGCCACGTGGTTCCGACAGGTGGGCCCAAAATGTCAGATTTTCACTTAGTTATGGCTCACAACCCGTTTAGTGCATCTTGTTATTCACTTGCCACAGAAGTGATGGTCTTTCAAGATTTTTGGCAAAAACGGTAGTTTTGCTGTACACTAGCCACAAATGTGGTGGTTTTCAGCAATCTACTCCATGGGTAACGTAGGAGATGGGCAGGGTTTGACGTTGCCACATAGGAGCGGTGCCTCCATGTCGCCCCCGTCTTGGGCGACTTGGATGGTGCTCCAAAACCTAGCCGTTGGGCCACCCACTTCGCCCTCTTTTCCCTCAGTCACCGCTGGACGACACCACGGGACTAAGTCCGGTGGCCAATGGCGGTGGCGGGGTGCTACTTCTTGAGCTCGCATTGATTTTTTCCTTGAAGACGAAAGGGTGATGCAGCAAAGTAGAGATAAGTATTTCCCTCAGTTAAAAACTGAAGTATCAATCCACTACAAGGACATACAAGTCTCCAATAATTGCACCTGCATAAACATACAAATACTTGCACCCAACGTGATAAAGGGGTTGTCAATCCCTTCACGGTTCCTTGCAAGGATGAGATCTGATAGTGATAGATATAAAAGATAAGTAAAAGTGTGAAATAAAATAGAAGTAAATAAATTGCATCAAGGTATTTTTGTGTTCTTGATTTTGTAGATCTGAAAATAATATGAAAAAAGATAGACCCGGGGGCCATAGTTTTCACTAGAGGCTTCTCTCTTGAAAAAAAGCATATGGTGGGTAAACAAATTACTGTTGAGTGATAACCCACAAGTATAGGGGATCGCAACAGTTTTCGAGGGTAGAGTATTCAACCCAAATTTATTGATTCGACACAAGGGGAGCCAAAGAATATTATCAAGTATTAGCAGCTGAGTTGTCAATTCAACCACACCTGGAAACTTAGTATCTGTAGCAAAGTGTTTAGTAGCAAAGTAATATGATAGTGGTGGTAACGGTAACAAAAGTAAATACAGCAAAAGTAATGTTTTTGGTGTTTAGTAGTGATTGTAACAGTAGCAACGGAAAAGTAAATAAGCGAGAACCAGTATATGGAAAACTCGTAGGCACCGGATTAGCGATGAATAATTATGCCGGATGTGGTTCATCATGAAATAGTCATAACATAGGGTGACACAGAACTAGCTCCAATTCATCAATGTAATGTAGGCATGTATTCTGTATATAGTCATATGTGCTTATGGAAAAGAACTTGCATGACATCTTTTGTCCTACCCTCCCGTGGCAGCGGGGTCCTATTGGAAACTAAGGGATATTAAGGCCTCCTTTTAATAGAGAACCGGAACAAAGCATTAGCACATAGTGAATACATGAACTCCTCAAACTACAGTCATCACCGGGAGTGGTCCCGATTATTGTCACTTCGGGGTTGCCGGATCATAACACATAGTAGGTGACTATAGACTTGCAAGATAGGATCTAGAACACACATATATTCATGAAAACATAATAGGTTCAGATCTAAAATCATGGCACTCGGGCCCTAGTGACAAGCATTAAGCATAGCAAAGTCATAGCAACATCAATCTCAGAACATAATGGATACTAGGGATCAAACCCTAACAAAACTAACTCGATTGCATGATAAATCTCATCCAACCCATCACCGTCCAGTAAGCCTACGATGCAATTACTCACGCACGGTGGTGAGCATCATGAAATTGGTGATGGAGGATGGTTGATGATGACGACGACGACGAATCCCCCTCTCCGGAGCCCCGAACGGACTCCGGATCAGCCCTCCCGAGAGAGATTAGGGCTTGGCGGCGGCTTCGTATCGTAAAACGCGATGAAACTTTCTCTCTGATTTTTTTCTCCCTGAAAGCCAATATATGGAGTTGGAGTTGGCGTCGGAGGGCCACCAGGGGGCCCACGAGGTAGGGGGCGCACCCAGGGGGGAGGGGCACGCCCCCCACCCTCGTGAATAGGGTGTGGGCCCCCTGGCCTTCATCTTTGGCGAGGATTTTTTATTATTTATTCTAAGATATTCCGTGGAGTTTCAGGTCATTCCGAGAACTTTTGTTTTCTGCACATAAAACAACACCATGGCAATTCTGCTGAAAACAGCGTCAGTCCGGGTTAGTTCCATTCAAATCATACAAGTTAGAGTCCAAAACAAGGGCAAAAGTGTTTGGAAAAGTAGATACGACGGAGACGTATCAACTCCCCCAAGCTTAAACCCTTGCTTGTCCTCAAGCAATTCAGTTGACAAACTGAAAGAGAAAAAGAAAAACTTTTACAAACTCTGTTTGCTCTTGTTGTTGTAAACATGAAAAGCCACCATTCAAGTTTCAGCAATTATTATGAACTAACCATACTCACAATAACACGTAGGTCTCACATTTACTCATATCAATAGCATAATCAGCTAGCGAGCCATAATAGTAAAACTCGGGTGACAACACTTTCTCAAAATAATTATAACATGATATAACAAAATGGTATCTCGCTAGCCCTTTCTGAGACCGCAAAACATAAATGCAGAGCACCTTTAAAGATCAAGGACTGAATAAACATTGTAATTCATGGTAAAAGAGATCCAGTCAAGTCATACCCAATATAAACCAATAATAATAAATGCAAACGACAGTGTGCTCTCCAGCGGGTGCTTTTGTAGCGACCAGACCTCAAACAGTCTGATCTCTGTGCGCAGGTGTCATCCCTGGAACAGTAATGCTAACACCACACAGTACTTGGAGGCTTTATAACAGAGTAGCAATCACACACTTATTACATCGAATGTCTTAAAAGAGAACTTATAAATATAAATATGTCTTAAGGCCATCTAACAACGATAACAGCGGAAGACTTGGAAGATAAGCGAGTCCATCAACTCCAACGGCATCACTGAGTATAGAACCACGACCTAAAAACACCTTACTCGTCGTCTGAAAAATCTGCAACATGAAACGTTGCAGCCCGAAAACGGGTCAGCACATAGAATATGCTGGCAATGTAACACATAGAGAATAATGATGGAATAAACTATACTACATGCATATATGGCTAGTGGAAAGCTCTATGGTTACAATTTTGTGTAAAGCTAATTTTTCCCTACTGCAAAGGAATAAATTTTATTTAACTATCATGGTGGTTGTTAAACATTGAGAATGGTTGACAGCATTCTCAATCCCAATTAAAAGTAATCATCATCAAAACCCAACAATATTAGTTTAGAAGTAACATGATGAGATTCACATGATATCTAAGTACTAGATACTCAAAACGTCCATAACCGGGGACACGGCTAATCATGATTAGTTTGTACACTCTGCAGAGGTTTGCGCACTTTTCCCCATAAGACTTGATCGCCTCCGTTTGACTTCTCGCACTACATGATGTTTGAGAAACGGATGACCGAGACATAGTCTTTCAAAAGCGCTAGCACCTTACTAAGGGTAGACCGGTACGCCTACTTTCCCCTACATCTGCTAGTCTACCCGTAAGAGTTCGCGCAACTAAATCAACTATGCCAGAGCCCATAATAGCTTGTGGCTGCACATGGAAGTTTCTAGCATGAATAATCTTATGATCCCTTTGAGCCTGGGTGGCGGTCCAAAAACAAACAGGCAATCCTGGAATACCCAGGTACCTCAATCCACCCAGATGTGTATTAAAGTTGCCACCTTAAATAAACCATTAATTAACAATCTCACATCTGTCATGGATACACTCACCCAATCCACGTCTACTAGCATAGCATGGCAATATAAGCAAACGTAGAAATAGCTCCCAAGGGTTTGATATTAAAACAGGTAATAGGTACTACCTCATCTACTTCCCATCCCACAATTTATTTAGATCCTAATCATGCAATGTTTGAGGATTGATCTAATGCAATAAAACTGGGTAGTAGAGAAGATATGATCAACGTGTTACTTGCCTTGCTGATGATCCGCGAAACCTAGAGACTTGAAGTAACAGGCGGCGCACTCCGGGTATTCTATCGCAGATAGACAAACAAGCATACAATAAGTACTCATCTAGTACACGGGTAAAACTCAAATAAAAAATCTAACCAGAAAGTTCAACTTAAGAACTCCGGTTGGCAAAAAGAATCAAATCAAACGAAACAACGAAAGTCAAACGGCGAAAGAAAACAGCTTCGTTTTACTAATCTGGATCTAAGTCAAATTTTACAGAAGCAAAAACTTGTTTAAGTTGGTTATTCGGAAAGAGGGTTTCGAGACGAAACTCCAGGCGCTTGAATCGCCTGATTCCCATAGACGAGCGAAAAGTTATACTAAAACGAAAATTGGATCAGAAATCGCGATCAGAAAAATCACGGAATAAATCCGAGAAAAAGAAAAACGACGAACAGCTTAACGAACGAACGTTCGTTAACTGGATCTAAATGACGAATATGTTCGTTAAAACGAACAAACGAACGAACGTTTGCTATTTAACCTAAACCGAAAAAAACCGATCTAAAATTAAAAAAGGAAACTAAAAAAAACCGACGAAAAACCAACGGAAAAACCGGTGGCACGGAAAACGAGGCACCTCGAGCGGCGGGTCGCGACGGCGGCGGGCGGCGGCTCAGGCGGACGGCGGCTCCAGCGAGGCGGCGGCGTCTGGCGGCGGCGGATCGGGCGACGGCGGCTGGCGGCGGCGGCGCGGGCCGGGCGCGGCGGCGGCGGCGCGGGTCGGGCGCGGCGGCGGCGGATCGGGCGGCTAGGGTTAGGGTTCGCGGGCGCGGGTGGGCTGGCGGCGGCGGCTAATGGGCTGGGGCGGCTCGGGCGACGGCTATTTAAAGGCTACCCCGGGCGGAGTCCCGCTCGGGTACGGCCCGAAGTCGGTTCGCGTTTTTTTTAATAATTCCGCACAGAAAAACAAATAAAAGAAATAATAAACGGACTCCAAAAATCCCGAAATAAATTTTCCCCGGCTTCTAAAATCAAGCCGGACAAGATGAACATTTATTTGGGGGCCTAAATGCAATTTTGAAAAACGCACATTTTTCCTAAATTCAAATAAAAGGGCGAAAAACTCCAAAATAAAATCTTATTTGATTTTATTATTAAATCCTCAATATTTCTTTATTTTGGGAAGGTCATTTTATTCCCTCTCTCATATTTTTGTAATAGAAATAGTTGATGATAAAATAATTAAAATCAAATGATCCTATTCCCAAAATTTGAGAAAACTCAAATATGAAAATAACGAAATCCCCAACTCTCTCCGTGGGTCCTTGAATTGCGTAGAATTTATAGGATCAAAACCAAAAGCAAATAAAATATGATATGCATTGATGATCTAATGTATAACATACCAAATTGAAAATTTGGGATGTTACAAACCTACCCCCCTTAAGATGAATCTCGCCCTCGAGATTCGGGTTGGCTAGAAAATAGGTGAGGGTGGTCCTTTAGCAAATCTTCCTCTCGCTCCCAGGTGGCTTCATCCTCCGTATGGTGGCTCCACTGAACTTTGCAAAACTTGATAACCTTGCTGCAGGTAACTCGGCTGGCAAACTCGAGAATCTTAACCGGTTTCTCCTCGTAGGTCAAATCTTTATTCAACTGAATCGTTTCCAATGGCATTGTATCTCTTAGTGGTATATCAGCCATCTCCGCATGGCACTTCTTTAACTGGGAAATGTGGAATACATCATGAAGTCCTGACAATCCTTCGGGCAATTCCAACTTGTAGGCCACCTCTCCCATACGTTCTAAAACACGATATGGTCCTACAAAGCGTGGCGCTAACTTTCCCTTAACTCCAAAACGCTTAATTCCTCGTAGGGGAGATACTCGAAGATAAACTCGGTCTCCGATTTCGTAAACTGTCTCCTTGCGTTTAGAATCTGCATAGCTCTTCTGTCTGGACTGGGCTACCTTGAGCCTATCGCGAATCAACTTCACTTTTAGTTCAGACTCCTTAATCAAATCTGGTCCAAACAACTGACGGTCTCCCACTTCATCCCACAACAACGGAGTCATGCACCTCCTTCCGTACAAGGCTTCGAAAGGGGCCATTTTCAAACTGGATTGATAACTGTTGTTGTAAGAGAATTCTGCATATGGCAAATTGTCGTCCCAACTAGATCCGTAATCTAGTGCACAAGCTCTCAGCATATCCTCTAAAATCTGATTGACTCTCTCGGTCTGTCCATCTGTCTGCGGATGGAAAGTTGTGCTAAACTCTAGCCTGGTACCCAAAGTTTCATGCGACTGATTCCAGAACTTTGAGGTGAACTGGGTTCCTCTATCCAATACGATACTCCTCGGAACTCCATGTAAACATACAATACTGGTCATGTATATCTTTGCCAACTTAGCACTAGTGTAAGTGGTCTTTACCGGGATGAAATATGCTACCTTCGTCAACCAATCAACTATAACCTAAATCGAGTCATAGCCTGAACGAGTCCTGGGTAATCCCGTGATAAAATCCATGCCTAGTTTTTCCCACTTCCATTCGGGTATCGGCAATGGTTGTAACAATCCTGCTGGCTTCTGATGCTCTGCCTTTACTCTGACATACATCACAAACTGCTACATATTCCGCAATATCTTTCTTCATTCCGGTCCACCAGAAAGTATCCTTCAAATCCAAATACATCTTGGTATTTCCTGGGTGAATCGAATATGGTGAATCATGTGCCTCTTGCAGAATCAACTTCCTGATCTCCGGGTCATTGGGCACATAAACATGGTCTTCAAACCATAGGGTGTCGTGCTCGTCCTCACGAAATCCTTTAGCCTTTCCTTCGCTCAATTTCTCTTTTATAGAGGCAATCTCTTTGTCAGTCTTCTGAGCTTCTCTGATTCTATCTATCAAAGTTGACTGAATCTCCAATGCTGCCACATAGCCTCTCGGAACTATTTCCAAACATAGCTGATGAAGATCCTCGGCTAACACCTTTGGTATTTCTCCCGTCATTAGTGTATTGACATGGCTCTTATGGCTCAATGCGTCAGCTACTACATTAGCCTTTCCAGGATGATAATGCAATCTCATGTCATAATCCTTAATGAGCTCCAACCATCTCCTTTGTCTGAGGTTTAACTCCTTCTGCGTGAAAATGTATTTCAAACTCTTGTGATCCGTATACACCTCACAATGGTTTCCAATAAGAAAATGTCTCCATGTTTTCAATGCATGCACTACGGCTGCTAACTCCAAATCATGCGTGGCATAATTTAACTCGTGGGGTTTCAGTTGTCGTGAAGCATAAGAAACAACTCTTCCCTCCTGCATGAGCACTGCTCCAAGTCCTCGACGTGAAGCGTCGCAATACACCTCATAATCTTTAGTCTGATCTGGCAGAATTAACACTGGTGAGGTAACCAAACGTTTCTTCAACTCCTGGAAACTAGCCTCACACTCCTCAGTCCATATGAACTTGGTATCCTTCTTCAACAATTCCGTCATAGGTTTTGCAATCTTTGAGAAGTTCTCAATAAATCTCTGGTAGTATCCTGCGAGTCCAAGGAAACTCCGGATCTCTCCAACTGTTGTTGGTGCTTACCAATTGGTCACAGTGATAACCTTAGTAGGGTCTACTGCTATACCTTCTCCGGATATAACATGTCCCAGAAATCCTACTTCCTTCAACCAAAACTCACATTTGCTGAACTTGGCGTATAACTGATGTTCTCTGAGCTTCTCCAGTACCAATCGCAAATGTTCCTTATGTTCATCTTCATTCTTCGAGTAAACCAAAATATCATCAATGAACACTACGACGAACTTATCCAAAAACTCCATAAACACCTTGTTCATCATGTTCATAAAATAGGCAGGTGTGTTAGTCATACCAAATGACATAACGGTATACTCATACAGCCCATATCTTGTGGTGAATGCTGTCTTAGGTATATCTTGTTCTCGGATCTTCAACTGATGGTATCCTGATCGCAAATCGATCTTGGAAAATACTTTAGCTCCTTGCAATCGATCAAACAGATCATTTATCATTGGTAATGGGTACTTGTTCTTGATCGTTACTTCGTTCAATCCACGATAATCAACAACCATTCTTAACGATCCATCCTTCTTTTCCACTAGAAGTATAGGTGATCCCCAAGGCGAACAACTTGGGTGAATGTAACCTTTATCCAGTAACTCCTTAATCTGATTCTTAATCTCCACCAAATCCTTTGCGGGCATCCTGTATGGTCTCTTTGATATTGGCCATGTGCCTGGCAAAAGCTCAATCAAGAACTCAATATCTCAATCCGGTGGCATGCCTAGCAACTCTTCTACAAATACATCAGGGAAATCCTTTACCACTGGTACTTCCTCTTGCACAACTCCTGATAAGAAATTTACTTGCGTCCTATTTGGCGCATGCCGGGATACATACTTGATCCTTCTTCCTTCCAGCGTTGTAAGAAAAATTGTCTTACTGGTGCAATCGATATTTCCTCCATACATCGACAGCCAATCCATTCCAAGAATTATATCCAATCCTTGGGATTCCAGAATAATTAAATCCGTTGGAAAAATATGGCTTCCTATGCTTAAAGGCACTTGAAAACATCCTTGACTGGCCATATACTCCGCTCCTGGTGAGCTTACTAGCATAGGTGTTTTAAGAATCCTAGTAGGCAGACTATACTTATCCACAAAACCCCTTGATATGTATGAATGCGATGCACCAGTATCAAAAAGAACAAGTGCAGTAAATGCCTTAACCAAAAACTTACCTATTACTGCATCTGGCTGAGCCTCAACCTCCTCCACACTAACGTGGTTCACTTGTCCCCTGTTGAAAGGGTTCGGCTTCTTTCTAGAGCTTCCATTGCCATTCTGGCCGTCAGGACATTCATTGGCATAATGTCCGGTCTTCTGACACTTAAAGCAGGTGATTTGACTCAGGTCTCTCTTGGCTGGGGTTGATGGGGTGGTACGGTTCTGGTCGTTGCTTCCTCCATTCCCATTACCATTCTTGGGGCCATTATGGTTGTGCGAGATGCCTCCTCCATGGGTATGCTGAAAATTAACACCCGGTTTAGGGGTAAAACGGGGCTTCTATTGGGCTCCAGAATTGTACTTCCCCTGTCCATACTTCCTCTTGCGGTTTTCAATCTGCTTCTGCTTCCCCTCAATCATAAGAGCACGATCTACCAACTCCTGGTATTTATTGAAGCTTGCTACCATCAACTGCATACTCAGCTCGTCATTCAGTACTTCCAGAAACTTCTCCTTCTTAGCTGCATCCGTAGCAACGTCATCTGGGGCATAACGTGCTAGCTTACTAAAGTCATCCACATACTGGCCAACTATCCGTCCTCCTTGGCGCAAGTTACGAAACTCACGCTTCTTCATGGCCATAGCTCCTGCTGAAACATGGGCAGTACGGAAAGCTTGCTGAAACTGATCCCATGTGATAGTGTCTACAGGGTAAGTGGCTGTAAAATTCTCCCACCATGCTGCTGCGGGTCCTTCAAGCTGATGTGCGCCAAATTTCACCTTTTCCCCATCTGTACATCATGTAGTGGTCAACTCCCTTCCTATATTGCGGAGCCAATCATCTGCCACTATCGGCTCGGTGCTATTGGAAAACGCCGGCGGATTCAGCCTAAGAAAACGGGTCAAATGGTCAACGGGTGGTGGTGGTGGTGGGTTGTTGTTGTTGTTGTTCTAGTTCTGGACTAGCAACTGCATCAATGCATTCTACTGCTGGATCAACTGAGTGATCTCCGGTGGGAAGACAAATTCGTTGTCAGGTCTCGGAGGCATCTGAGGGTTTATAGAAAAGACGAGAGTTAAGAATAGAATGAGGTCTAAAGAGGAAACACTACCCAAATGCACATGAGACAAATGCACACAAAATCACTTCATTCAATCAAGCAAGAGCATACAAACGGTCTAGAAATATCGCAAAAGTGTGTGGACTATGCTATGTACATGGTGGAACTTTACTACTGTTATGGTGGTCAACTAGAAAAACTGCTCCGATGAAGACTCCATAATATCCGCTCCTGCTTCATCAACATAGTCATCATCACTATCGTCAGGATCCGAGTCGGTATCGTCGATGATGATATAATTATCCGGGCAAGTGGAATCGTCATCTTCTCTTTTGGGTGCTGAACCTCCCATGAATACTCCAATCTTCTCCTTAAGGCCGTCGTTCTGTCTCACTAGAGCGACGATCTCCTCCATGTAGTCTTTACGTGTAGCCTTGAGTTCTTCTTCTAGCTCCTTGATCTTGGTCATAGCCTTCTGTAGATCCTCCATACCTGCACACATCTGGTTCTCTTGGCGTCGGATGTGCTGGTTTAATTCCTGGATATAAGCTGCGATTGATCTATCCCTCCTGGTGCTGATCATCTCCCATTGCTCATCTCAGCGCCCACAAATCTGATAGATAGTATTCCTGAGATCATGTTGGT
This sequence comes from Triticum aestivum, assembly GCF_018294505.1. Classification (NCBI taxonomy): domain Eukaryota; kingdom Viridiplantae; phylum Streptophyta; class Magnoliopsida; order Poales; family Poaceae; genus Triticum; species Triticum aestivum. The sequence continues at coordinate 113,997,995 of NC_057807.1, read as the reverse complement.
AAACTTCTCCAATTCGTCCCATGGCGATGTGGGCTTCCATGCTCTTTCCTAAACTCCAGGTTGGTGCATCAAAAGAAAACTATATGGGCTCCGTGACTGGTGCAAATGTCCTTCCTGGGATTTGAACTTGAACCATCCAGCGCTCCTCTTCGGGTAGAATGGCGTTGTAGGTCCCGGTGAAGCTTGGTACTCCTATGTTCAGGTATCTAGTGACTTCCTTCAGGTGACGACCAAAAGGTGTATCTTCATCCGGTTGTGTGAACTTGTTCCTTGCATCCGCCATCCTAAAATAATAGAAAAGACGAGGAGTCAGAAATGAGAAGAAAGAGGAGTGATCTAGGGCTTTAGCTTAGTGGCCGTGTCCTACAGTCAGCGTGTGCTCTGATACCATCTTTGTAGCGACCAGATCTCAAGCAGTCTGATCTCTGTGCTCAGGTGTCATCCCTGGATCAGTAATGCTGACACCACACAGTACTTGGAGGATTTATAACAGAGTAGCAATCACACACTTATTACATCGAATGTCTCAAAAGAGAACTTATAAATATAAATATGGCTTAAGGCCATCTAACAACGATAACAGCGGAAGACTTGGAAGATAAGCGAGTCCATCAACTCCAACGGCATCACTGAGTATAGAACCACGACCTAACAGCATAATCATTTTTCTTACTATTCATTTCATCAAGCTCTTCTTTCTGAGCTTTAAGTACTTGTTCTACTTGAGTGGTAACCATAGAAGCATGTTTGCTAACAAGTTTAAGTTCACCTGTAATGTCAGCCATATAATCACTCAAGCGTTTAATCATAAAGGTATTCTGTTTTAATTGTCTACCAAAATAAGCATTAAAGTCATCTTGCTTAAACATAAAGTCATCAAACTCATCCAAGCACTGACTAGCAATTTTAGTAGGAGGAACTTCAGCTTTATCATATCTATAGAGAGAATTTACCTTTACTACCTGTGTCGGGATATCGGGAGGTTCTTCAGTAAATAAGTAATTGGGATCCTATACTTCTTCAACAGACGGTAAATTAAGGCCATGTATTTCTTCAATAGGAGGTAAATTCTTAACATCTTCAGCTTTAATACCTTTTTCTTTCATAGATTTCTTTGCCTCTTGCATATCTTCGGGACTGAGAAATAGAACACATCTCTTCCTCGGAGTTGGTTTAGGAATAGGCTTAGTAATTGGCTCAGGAGCTGGCTCAGGAGTTGGCTCAGGAGGTGCCCAATTATTTTCATTTGCCAACATATTATTCAATAAAATTTCAGCGTCATCAGGTGTTATTTCCCTGAAAAGAGAACCAGCACAACTATCCAGGTAATCTCTGGAAGCATCAGTTAGTCCATTATAAAAGATATCAAAAATTTTAGGTTTCTTGAGAGGGTGATCAGGCAAAGCATTAAGTAACTTGAGAAGCCTCCCCCAAGCTTGTGGGAGACTCTCTTCTTCAATTTGCACAAAATTGTATATTTCCCTCAAAGCAGCTTGTTTCTTATGAGCAGGGAAATATTTAGCAGAGAAGTAATAAATCATATCCTGGGGACTTTGCACACAACCAGGATCAAGAGAATTAAACAATTTCTTAGCATCACCCTTTAATGAGAATGGAAATATTTTGAGTAAATAAAGGTGGCGCGATCTCAGATTATTAGTAAACAGGGCAGCTATATCATCTAACTTACGAAGATGTGCCACAACAGTTTCAGATTCATAGCCATAAAAAGGATCAGATTCAACCAAAGTAATTATATCTGGATTGACAGAAATATCATAATAATCCTGATCAAGAACACAGATAGGTGAAGTAGCAAAAGCAGGGTCGGGTCTCATCCTACCTCTAAAAGATTCTTTACTCCACTTAAGTAGCAACCTCTTACGTTCAAGACTATCCTGGCAAGCAACAACAGCTTCAAAAGATTCAGCATTAAAAAGATAACCCTCGGGAATAGAAGGCATAGGTTCATCATCACTCACATCATCGTGTTCAGGTTCAATAATTTCTCTTTCTCTAGACCTAGCAATTTGCTCATCAAGATATTCACCAAGTGGCACAGTAGTATCAAGCATAGAAGTAGTTTCATCATAAGTATCATGCATAGCAGAAGTGGCATCATCAATAACATGCGACATATCAGAATCAATAGCAGTAGTAGGTTTAGGTGTCGCAAACTTACTCATAACAGAAGGAGAATCTAGTGCAAGGCTAGATGGAAATCCCTTACCTCCCCTCGTAGTTGAGGGCAAAATAGTAGTTCGATCATCTTTCAAGTTCTTCATAGTGTCCAGCAGATATAAATCCCAAGTGACTCAAAGAATAGAGCTATGCTTCCAGGCAACGGCGCCAGAAAAAGGTCTTGATAACCCACAAGTATAGGGGATCGCAACAGTTTTCGAGGGTAGAGTATTCAACCCAAATTTATTGATTCGACACAAGGGGAGCCAAAGAATATTCTCAAGTATTAGAAGCTGAGTTATCAATTCAACCACACCTGGAAACTTAGTATCTGCAGCAAAGTGTTTAGTAGCAAAGTAATATGATAGTGGTGGTAACGGTAACAAAAGTAAATACAACAAAAGTAATGTTTTCGGTGTTTTGTAGTGATTGTAACAGTAGCAACGGAAAAGTAAATAAGCGAGAACCAGTATATGGAAAACTCGTAGGCACCGGATTACTGATGGATAATTATGCCGGATGTGGTTCATCATGAAACAATCATAACATAAGGTGACAGAGAACTAGCTCCAATTCATCAATGTAATGTAGGCATGTATTCCGTATATAGTCATACGTGCTTATGGAAAAGAACTTGCATGACATCTTTTGTCCTACCCTCCCATGGCAGCGGGGTCCTATTGGAAACTAAGGGATATTAAGGCCTCCTTTTAATAGAGAACCGGAACAAAGCATTAGCACATAGTGAATACATGAACTCCTCAAACTACGGTCATCACCGGGAGTGGTCCCGATTATTGTCACTTCGGGGTTGCCGGTGTTGGGGAACGTAGTAATTTCAAAAAAAAATCCTACGCACATGCAAGATCATGGTGATGGCATACAAACGAGAGGGGAGAGTGTTCGTCCACGTACCCTCGTAGACCGTAAGCGGAAGCATTATGACAACGCGGTTGATGTAGTCATACGTCTTCACGATCCGACCGATCCAAGCACCGAAAGTACGGCACCTCCGAGTTCAGCACACGTTCAGCTTGATGACGATCCCCGGGCTCCGATCCAGCAAAGCTTAGGGGATGAGTTCCGTCAGCACGACGGCGTGGTGACGATGATGATGTTCTACCGGCGCAGGGCTTCGCTTAAACTCCGTGACGATATGACCGAGGTGGAATATGGTGGAGGGGGGCACCGCACACGGCTAAGGAACAATCCGTAGATCAACTTGTGTGTACTAGGGTGCCCCCCCGCCCCCGTATATAAAGGAGCCAGGGGGGAGGCCGGCCAGCCCTAGAGGGCGCGCCAGGAGGAGGAGTCCTCCTCCTAGTAGGAGTAGGACTCCCCCTTTCCTACTCCTACTTGGAGGGGAAAGGAAGGGGGAGAGGGAGAAGGAAAGAGGGGGGCGCCGCCCCCCCTTCCTAGTCCAATTCGGACCAGAGGGGGAGGGGGCACACGGCCCATGCTGGCCGCCCCTCTCTCTTCTCCACTAAGGCCCATAAGGCCCATTACTCTCCCGGGGGGGTTCCGGTAACCCTCCGGCACTCCGGCTTTCTTCGAAATCGCCCGGAACACTTCCGGTGTCCGAATATAGCCGTCCAGTATATCAATCTTTATGTCTCGACCATTCCGAGACTCCTCGTCATGTCCATGATCACATCCGGGATTCTGAACAAACTTCGGTACATCAAAACTTATAAACTCATAATAAAATTGTCATCGTAATGTTAAGCGTGCGGACCCTACGGGTTCGAGAACTATGTAGACATGACCTAGAACCATTCTCGGTCAATAACCAATAGCGCAAACTGGATGCCCATATTGGTTCCTACATATTCTACGAAGATCTTTATCGGTCAAACCGCATAACAACATACGTTGTTCCATTTGTCATCGGTATGTTACTTGCCCGAGATTTGATCATCGGTATCCAATACCTAGTTCAATCTCATTACCGGCAAGTCTCTCTACTCGTTACGTAATGCATCATCCCGTAACCAACTCATTGGTTACATTGCTTGCAAGGCTTATAGTAATGTGCATTACCGAGAGGGCCCAGAGATACCTCTCCGACAGTCGGAGTGACAAAACCTAATCTCGAAATACGCCAACTCAACATGTACCTTCGGAGACACCTGTAGTACTCCTTTATAATCACCCAGTTACGTTGTGATGTTTGGTAGTACCCAAAGTGTTCCTCCAGTAAACGGGAGTTGCATAATCTCATAGTTACAGGAACATGTATAAGTCATGAAGAAAGCAATAGCAATATACTAAACGATCAAGTGCTAGGCTAACGGAATGGGTCATGTCAATCACATCATTCTCCTAATGATGTGATCCCATTAATCAAATGACAACACATGTCTATGGTTAGGAAACATAACCATCTTTGATTAATGAGCTAGTCAAGTAGAGGCATACTAGTGACTATATGTTTGTCTATGTATTCACACATGTATCATGTTTCCGGTTAATACAATTCTAGCATGAATAATAAACATTTATCATGATATGAGGAAATAAATAATAACTTTATTATTGCCTCTAGGGCATATTTCCTTCAGTCTCCCACTTGCACTAGAGTCAATAATCTAGATTACATGTAATGATTCTAACACCCATGGAGTCTTGGTGTTGATCATGTTTTGCTCGTGAGAGAGGCTTAGTCAATGGATCTGCAACATTCAGATCCGTATGTATCTTGCAAATTTCTATGTCTCCCACTTGGACTTGGTCCCGGATGGAATTGAAGCGTCTCTTGATGTGCTTGGTCCTCTTGTGAAATCTGGATTCCTTTACCAAGGCAATTGCACCAGTATTGACACAGAAGATCTTCATTGGTCCCGATGCACTAGGTATGACACCTAGATCGGAAATGAACTCCTTCATCCAGACTCCTTCATTTGCTGCTTCCGAAGCAGCTATGTACTCCGCTTCACATGTAGATCCCGCCACGATGCTTTGTTTAGAACTGCACCAACTTACAGCTCCACCGTTTAATAAAAATACGTATCCGGTTTGCGATTTAGAATCGTCCGGATCAGTGTCAAAGCTTGCATCAACGTAACCATTTACGACTAGCTCTTTGTCACCTCCATATACGAGAAACATATCCTTAGTCCTTTTCTGGTATTTCAGGATGTTCTTCACCGCTGTCCAGTGATCCACTCCTGGATTACTTTGGTACCTTCCTGCCAAGCTTATTGCTAAGCATATGTCAGGTCTGGTACACAGCATTGCATACATGATAGAGCCTATGGCTGAAGCATAGGGAACATCTTTCATTTTCTCTCTATCTTCTGCAGTGGTCGGGCATTGAGTCTGACTCAACTTCACACCTTGTAGTACAGGCAAGAACCCTTTCTTTGCCTGATCCATTTTGAACTTTTTCAAAATTGTATCAAGGTATGTGCTTTGTGAAAGTCCTATTAAGCGTCTTGATCTATCTCTATAAATCTTGATGCCCAATATGTAAGCAGCTTCACCAAGGTCTTTCATTGAAAAACTTTTATTCAAGTATCCCTTTATGCTATCCAGAAATTCTATATCATTTCCAATTAATAATATGTCATCTACATATAATATCAGAAATGCTACAGAGCTCCCACTCACTTTCTTGTAAATACAGGCTTCTCCAAAAGTCTGTATAAAACCATATGCTTTGATCACACTATCAAAGCGTTTATTCCAACTCCGAGATGCTTGCACCAGTCCATAAATGGATCGCTGGAGCTTGCACACTTTGTTAGCACTTTTGGATCAACAAAACCTTCTGGCTGCATCATATACAACTCTTCTTCCAGAAATCCATTCAAGAATGCAGTTTTGACATCCATTTGCCAGATTTCATAATCATGAAATGCAGCAATAGTTGACATGATTCGGACAGACTTAAGCATCGCTACGGGTGAGAAAGTCTCATCGTAGTCAACCCCTTGAACTTGTCGAAAAACCTTTCGCAACAAGTCGAGCTTTATAGACAGTTACATTACCATCAGCGTCAGTCTTCTTCTTAAAGATCCATTTATTCTCAATGGCTTGCCGATCATCGGGCAAGTCAACCAAAGTCCATACTTTGTTCTCATACATGGATCCCATCTCAGATTTCATGGCCTCTAGCCATTTTGCAGAATCTAGGCTCATCATCGCTTCCTCATAGTTCGTAGGTTCATCATGGTCAAGTAACATGACTTCCAGAATAGGATTACCGTACCACTCTGGTGCGGATCTTACTTTGGTAGACCTACGAGGTTCAGTAGAAACTTGATCTGAAGTTTCATGATCAATATCATTAGCTTCCTCACTAATTGGTGTAGTTGTCACAGGAACCGGTTCTTGTGATGAACTACTTTCCAACAAGGGAGCAGATACAATTATCTCATCAAGTTCTACTTTCCTCCCACTCACTTCTTTCGAGAGAAACTCCTTCTCTAGAAAGGATCCGATTTTAGCAACGAAAATCTTGCCCTCAGATCTGTGATAGAAGGTGTACCCAATAGTCTCTTTTGGGTATCCTATGAAGACACATTTCTCCGATTTAGGTTCGAGCTTATCTGGTTGAAGTTTCTTCACATAAGCATCGCAGCCCCAAACTTTAAGAAACGACAACTTTGGTTTCTTGCCAAACCATAGTTCATCAGGCGTCGTCTCAACGGATTTTGATGGTGCCCTATTTAACGTGAATGCGGCCGTCTCTAAAGCATAACCCCAGAACGATAGCGGTAAATCAGTAAGAGACATCATAGATCGCACCATATCTAGTAAAGTACGATTACGACGTTCGGACACACCATTTCGTTGTGGTGTTCCGGGTGGCGTGAGTTGCGAAACTATTCCGCATTGTTTCAAATGTAAACCAAACTCGTAACTCAAATATTCTCCTCCACGATCAGATCGTAGAAACTTTATTTTCTTGTTACGATGATTTTCCACTTCACTCTGAAATTCTTTGAACTTTTCAAATGTTTCAGACTTGTGTTTCATTAAGTAGATATACCCATATCTGCTCAAATCATCTGTGAAGGTGAGAAAATAACGATACCCACCGCGAGCTTCAACGTTCATTGGACCACAAACATCAGTATGTATGATTTCCAATAAATCAGTTGCTCGCTCCATAGTTCCGGAGAACGGCGTTTTAGTCATCTTGCCCATGAGGCATGGTTCGCAAGTACCAAGTGATTCATAATCAAGTGATTCCAAAAGCCCATCAGTATGGAGTTTCTTCATGCGCTTTATACCGATATGACCTAAACGGTAGTGCCACAAATAAGTTACACTATCATTATCAACTCTGCATCTTTTGGTTTCAACACTATGAATATGTGTATCACTACTATCGAGATTCAATAAAAATAGACCACTCTTCAAGGGTGCATGACCATAAAAGATATTACTCATATAAATAGAACAACCATTATTCTCTGATTTAAATGAATAACCGTCTCGCATCAAACAAGATCCAGATATAATGTTCATGCTCAACGCTGGCACCAAATAACAATTATTTAGGTCTAATACTAATCCCAATGGTAGATGTAGAGGTAGCGTGCCGACCGCGATCACATCGACTTTGGAACCATTTCCCACGCGCATCGTCACCTCGTCCTTAGCCAATCTTCGCTTAATCCGTAGTCCCTGTTTCGAGTTGCAAATATTAGCAACAGAACCAGTATCAAATACCCAGGTACTACTGCGAGCATTAGTAAGGTACACATCAATAACATGTATATCACATATACCTTTGTTCACTTTGCCATCCTTCTTATCCGCCAAATACTTGGGGCAGTTCCGCTTCCAGTGTCCAGTCTGCTTGCAGTAGAAGCACTCAGTTTCAGGCTTAGGTCCAGACTTGGGTTTCTTCTCTTGAGCAGCAACTTGTTTGCTGTTCTTCTTGAAGTTCCCCTTCTTCTTCCCTTTGCCCTTTTTCTTGAAACTGGTGGTCTTGTTAACCATCAACACTTGATGCTCCTTCTTGATTTCTACCTCCGCGGCTTTTAGCATTGCGAAGAGCTCGGGAATAGTCTTGTCCATCCCTTGCATATTATAGTTCATCACGAAGCTCTTGTAGCTTGGTGGCAGTGATTGGAGAATTCTGTCAATGACACTATCATCAGGAAGATTAACTCCCAGTTGAATCAAGTGATTATTATACCCAGACATTTTGAGTATGTGTTCACTGACAGAACTATTCTCCTCCATCTTGCAGCTATAGAACTTATTGGAGACTTCATATCTCTCAATCCGGGCATTTGCTTGAAATATTAACTTCAACTCCTGGAACATCTCATATGCTCCATGACGTTCAAAACGTCGTTGAAGACCCGGTTCTAAGCCGTAAAGCATGGCACACTGAACTATCGAGTAGTCATCAGCTTTGCTCTGCCAGACGTTCTTAACGTCGTCAGTTGCATCAGCAGCAGGCCTGGCACCCAGCGGTGCTTCCAGGACGTAATTTTTCTGTGCAGCAATGAGGATAATCCTCAGGTTACGGACCCAGTCCATGTAATTGCTACCATCATCTTTGAACTTTGCTTTCTCAAGGAACGCATTAAAATTCAACGGAACAACAGCACGAGTCATCTATCTACAACAAACATAGACAAGCAAAATACTATCAGGTACTAAGTTCATGATAAATTTAAGTTCAATTAATCATATTACTTAAGAACTCCCACTTAGACAGACATCTCTCTAGTCATCTAAGTGATTACGTGATCCAAATCAACTAAACCATGTCCGATCATCACGTGAGATGGAGTAGTTTCAATGGTGAACATCACTATGTTGATCATATCTACTATATGATTCACGTTCGACCTTTCGGTCTCCGTGTTCCGAGGCCATATCTGTATATGCTAGGCTCGTCAAGTTTAACCTGAGTATTCCGCGTGTGCAACTGTTTTGCACCCGTTGTATTTGAACGTAGAGCCTATCACACCCGATCATCACGTGGTGTCTCAGCACGAAGAACTTTCGCAACGGTGCATACTCAGGGAGAACACTTCTTGATAATTAGTGAGAGATCATCTTAAAATGCTACCGTCAATCAAAGCAAGATAAGATGCATAAAGGATAAACATCACATGCAATCAATATAAGTGATATGATATGGCCATCATCATCTTGTGCTTGTGATCTCCATCTTCGAAGCACCGTCGTGATCACCATCGTCACCGGCGCGACACCTTGATCTCCATCGTAGCATCGTTGTCGTTACGCCATCTATTGCTTCTACGACTATCGCTACCGCTTAGTGATAAAGTAAAGCAATTATAGGGCGTTTGCATTTCATACAATAAAGCGACAACCATATGGCTCCTACCAGTTGCCGATAACTTCGGTTACAAAACATGATCATCTCATACAATAAAATATAGCATCACGTCTTGACCATATCACATCACAACATGCCCTGCAAAAACAAGTTAGACGTCCTCTACTTTGTTGTTGCATATTTTACGTGGCTGCTACGGGCTTAGCAAGAACCGTTCTTACCTACGCATCAAAAACCACAATGATAGTTCGTCAAGTTAGTGTTGTTTTAACCTTCGCAAGGACCGGGCGTAGCCACACTCTATTCAGCTAAAGTGAGAGAGACAGACACCCGCCAGCCACCTTCAAGCACGAGTGCTCGTAACGGTGAAACCAGTCTCGCGTAAGCGTACGCGTAATGTCGGTCCGGGCCGCTTCATCTCACAGTACCGCCGAACCAAAGTATGACATGCTGGTAAGCAGTATGACTTGTATCGCCCACAACTCACTTGTGTTCTACTCGTGCATATAACATCAACGCATAAAACCTAGGCTCGGATGCCACTGTTAGGGAACGTAGTAATTTCAAAAAAATTCCTACGCACACGCAAGATCATGGTGATGGCATAGCAACGAGAGGGGAGAGTGTTCGTCCACGTACCCTCATAGACCGTAAGCGGAAGCGTTATGACAACGCGGTTGATGTAGTCGTACGTCTTCACGATCCGACCGATCCAAGCACCGAACGTGCGGCACCTCCGAGTTCAGCACATGTTCAGCTCGATGACGATCCCCGGGCTCCGATCCAGCAAAGCTTCGGGGATGAGTTCCGTCAGCACGACGGCGTGGTGACGATGATGATGTTCTACCGGCGCAGGGCTTCGCTTAAACTCCACGACGATATGACCGAGGTGGAATATGGTGGAGGGGGGCACCACACACGGCTAAGGAACAATCCGTAGATCAACTTGTGTGTACTAGGGTGCCCCCCCGCCCCCGTATATAAAGGAGCCAGGGGGGAGGCCGGCCAGCCCTAGAGGGCGCGCCAGGAGGAGGAGTCCTCCTCCTAGTAGGAGTAGGACTCCCCCTTTCCTACTCCTACTTGGAGGGGAAAGGAAGGGGGAGAGGGAGAAGGAAAGAGGGGGGCGCCGCCCCCCCTTCCTAGTCCAATTCGGATCAGAGGGGGAGGGGGCACACGGCCCATGCTGGCCGCCCCTCTCTCTTCTCCACTAAGGCCCATAAGGCCCATTACTCTCCCGGGGGGGTTCCGGTAACCCTCCGGCACTCCGGCTTTCTTCGAAATCGCCCGGAACACTTCCGGTGTCCGAATATAGCCGTCCAATATATCAATCTTTATGTCTCGACCATTCCGAGACTCCTCGTCATGTCCGTGATCACATCCGGGATTCTGAACAAACTTCGGTACATCAAAACTTATAAACTCATAATAAAATTGTCATCGTAATGTTAAGCGTGCGGACCCTACGGTTTCGAGAACTATGTAGACATGACCTAGAACCATTCTCGGTCAATAACCAATAGCGGAAACTGGATGCCCATATTGGTTCCTACATATTCTACGAAGATCTTTATCGGTCAAACCGCATAACAACATACGTTGTTCCATTTGTCATCGGTATGTTACTTGACCGAGATTTGATCGTCGGTATCCAATACCTAGTTCAATCTCGTTACCGGCAAGTCTCTTTACTTGTTACGTAATGCATCATCCCGTAACCAACTCATTGGTTACATTGCTTGCAAGGCTTATAGTGATGTGCATTACCGAGAGGGCCCAGAGATACCTCTCCGACAGTCGGAGTGACAAAACCTAATCTCGAAATACGCCAACTCAACATGTACCTTCGGAGACACCTGTAGTACTCCTTTATAATCACCCAGTTGCGTTGTGACGTTTGGTAGTACCCAAAGTGTTCCTCCGGTAAACAGGAGTTGCATAATCTCATAGTTACAGGAACATGTATAAGTCATGAAGAAAGAAATAGCAATATACTAAACGATCAAGTGCTAGGCTAACGAAATGGGTCATGTCAATCACATCATTCTCCTAATGATGTGATCCCATTAATCAAATGACAACACATGTCTATGGTTAGGAAACATAACCATCTTTGATTAATGAGCTAGTCAAGTAGAGGCATACTAGTGACTATATGTTTGTCTATGTATTCATACATGTATCATGTTTCCGGTTAATACAATTCTAGCATGAATAATAAACATTTATCATGATATGAGGAAATAAATAATAACTTTATTATTGCCTCTAGGGCATATTTCCTTCAGCCGGATCATAACACATAGTAGGTGACTATAGACTTGCAGGATAGGATCTAGAACACACATATATTCATGAAAACATAATAGGTTCAGATCTAAAATCATGGCACTCGGGTCCTAGTGACAAGCATTAAGCATAGCAAAGTCATAGCAACATCAATCTCAGAACATAATGGATACTAGGGATCAAACCCTAACAAAACTAACTTGATTACATGATAAATCTCATCCAACCCATCACCATCCAGCAAGCCTACAATGCAATTACTCACGCACGGCGGTGAGCATCATGAAATTGGTGATGGAGGATGGTTGATGATGACGACGGCGACGAATCCCCCTCTCCGGAGCCCTAAACGGACTCCAGATCAGCCCTCCCGAGAGAGATTAGGGCTTGGCGGCAGCTCCGTATCGTAAAACGCGATGAAACTTTCTCTCTGATTTTTTTCTCCCCGAAAGCCAATATATGGAGTTGGAGTTGGCGTCGGAGGGCCACCAGGGGGCCCACGAGGTAGGGGGGCGCGCCCAGGGGGGAGGGGCGCGCCTCCCACCCTCGTGAATAGGGTGTGGGCCCCCTGGCCTTCATCTTTGGCGAGGATTTTTATTATTTATTCTAAGATATTCCGTGGAGTTTCAGGTCATTCCGAGAACTTTTGTTTTCTGCACATAAAACAACACCATGGCAGTTCTGCTGAAAACAGCGTCAGTCCGAGTTAGTTCCATTCAAATCATACAAGTTAGAGTCCAAAACAAGGGCAAAAGTGTTTGGAAAAGTAGATACGACGGAAACGTATCATTGAGCAATTGATAGAAAAACGCATAGTTATGACAATATCCAAGGCAATGATTATGTATATAGGCATCACATCCGAGACAAGTAGATTGACTCCTGCCTGCATCTACTACTATTACTTCACACATCAACCGCTATCCAGCATACATCTAGTGTATTAAGTTAACAAGAACGGAGTAATACCCATCTCGGTCATCTTCCGATTCACATTTTGCCATGTATATTTTAGCATTTCAGTATGTAAAACACAACATTTCAACATTTCAACATGTATATTTAGTACTTCAGCACATATATACCACATTCCAGCACATATATTTCAGCATTTAAACATATATATTTTAGCATTTCAGCACATATAAACAACATTCCAGCATTTCAACACATATATTTCATCATTTCAGCACATAAACATGTCACATTTCATCATTTGAATATAAATTTCAGCATTTCAGCGCGCGCGCGCGCGCACTCACAGTCATTTCAGCCACTTCAAGTTCGACACACAAATAAGTTCAACAAACATATAAGTTCGAGACCACAAATAGGTTCAACACTCAAACAACTAATTGGTTCAACATCTAAAAGCTACTCAAACATATAAGTTCGAGACCACAAATAGGTTCAACACTCAAATGGCTAATTGGTTCAACATTTAAAAGCCACTTCAACATCTCCAAAATGACACCAAACGGTCCAAAGCAACCTGATTAGCTTTCATCTTCTCTTCACTTCATGAGCCTTGACATCTCAAAGCGCCGAATCCTAGTAAAGCAGCGCTAGGGTTTTCAATTTTTTAGTGAATGACATAAGGGGCCTACCTGTTGGAATGTATAAGGATATGGGTATGCGGGTACGTGTGTATGATATTTCCTTCCCTTGCATGTACCCAACTTCTCGATGGGTATTTTTTTCTCATTTATAAACTGATGGGTAATTATTTTTCCCAAGTCCTTACCGTAATAGGGTATTTTTTCGTGGGCAATGGGTACCCATTGCCATGTTGAAGCCATCGGGGCATACATCTTCATTGCTTCTAGCGGGGCCTCCCTAATAGAGGCGAATGTCTTCTTTGAGCCAGAGTCAACTATAGCAGGACACTTGACCATTGAGAGGACGTGCGTGCTTCAAGCAGAAGAATGATGGCAGCGGTCCAAAAAAATTACAAGTGCAACCGTTCCTCTTCGGGGATGGACGGCGATGAAGATGATGATGGTGATGGAGAGAAAAGGGTGCCTAGAAGTCCCACTCTGACGTCTAGCAGGTCAGACCGACAAGAGTAAGAGAGGAAATGAGGAGCTCAAGACAGATGGAGAGGTGGAGGCGATGAAAGAAAAACATCAATGTGTTGTTGAGGATAAGGAATGAGTATATATAGAGAGAGGGCACAATAAAAGATAGAGATGGAGAAGAACTAAAGAAGATCCAAGATAAGAGAGTGAGATGAGATGTTATGCAAGAGAGCATGCAGCGTCAGGAAGAGATGGAGGCACGGCTCGAAATTCAGGTGCATCGGGCGACAATTAAACGACTAGCCAGGGGAATCGTTTCATCATGCTGGATGCGAACTCTACGGATCCATAGGCGTGAGAATTTTGGAAGAAAATGTGAATGTCGATCATATGGTGCAGGGACCTTGGATGAGGCGACAACGCACACGTCGGAAAAGTGGATGGTGCACATGCTGACAACATGTGATTTGTACATATCGCCGGTTAACGCTTTCATTTATGCAACTTTCTAAAACTTATGTGCATGTTTTCTTGATGTGTTAAATATTTAAAATTAAAGGCAATCGAAGTGTTTGAACGTGAAAAAAAAATGATGGCGACTCTGAGTTTATGCGTCGTCCGGCTAGTCTCCAAATGCATATGGATCACATATATATTATTGTGACTACAAATAATATGGCAACTCTGCGATAATTTCTCTTTTTTTTGACCGGATGCAAGAGTTGCTCTTAGAATCGGTACTATGCATTATATAGTTCGCGGCGATCTGTTTGGGCATCCAAACTATTATCTTTTGTGGAATTGGTTGCCATTTATTGATATACTATTATGGACGGGTTGCTTCCTTCTTCGCAATTGCTTTCGGTGTTTTTCTTGTTGTCACATATATAGATAATGACTTGTTTTCTTAGCTTCTTATTACTGTATTTGAACTAGACAAATTAATTATGTGTAATATCCGTGTCCTTCAGCCATGTTCAAAGGGGAATTTTGTTTCCAACTTTAAGATGAATTCAACTATGAAGCATCATGCATTCTGTTGGGATGCACTAATAATCGCCGTAAGGCATGGAACTGTCTTATATCAACTCAATATCGATTAATTGTATGTTGCTAAAATTTCTACCCTTGAGCAAAGAACCAAGACCGAAAGCAACGAACATGATCGACATGATATTATGAAATAATATGGTGGTTCTGACTAATCCATTGTCCACTTGACATACTCAGATATGCAACAAGTACTCCATTTCATTTTTGGTTAGTGAGAACGCTAGTACGCCACTTCCGAAAGAAGCTAATGTAACCGCCTAGAAGAAGATAATGAATCTGCTCAACAAGGAAGCACGCAATCTCCAAAATAGAGGCCACTCACCGTGATTCAGGCTCTCCTTTCGTTGTAATCTCCAGAATAGATGGGTTGCTTCCCTTGTTGTAATTGCTTTCAGTGTTTTTCGTCACAATGTTTGTACGTGCAAGAGGACATAAATATACTGGCATTGCAACGGGATAAAAATATTCTATTATGTTAGCTTGTGATTTAACAGTCCATATTAATGTGATTATGTAAATATATTTTTTGCCAAATCCTGCCCGTGATTTACCTTATAGTTTGATGAGAAATTCAATAAGTAAAATTGGATAAAAGTGAAATTGGTTCATAAGGTAAGTAAATTAAAGTGATTGATTGTCGTAGATGGAAGGTTGGACGAATGGGTGGTAAGAAAAAAAAGTCAAAGATGAAACTTGACATTCTTTTTAAGCAGTAGAGATAGATATAGACCAATGAATTGTTCTCTTAGCTTTGAGCTGTATTTGAACAAGACAAATTAATTATGTGTACAAGTTCAGTGTCGTTCAGCCATGTTCAAAGGGAATTTTATATCCAACTTTAAGATGAATTCAACTTTGAAGCATCATGCATGCTGCTAGGATGCATTAATATTCGTCATAAGGCATGGAACTGTCTTATACCCACTTAATATCGATTCACTGAATGTTCCTGAAATTTCTACCCTTGAGCAAAGAACCAAGGGGGGAAGTACAGAATATGGTAGTCCACTTGACATGCCCAGAGATGCACCAGACACGTACGCCATTGCATTTTTGGTTAGTGATGAACGCCAGTACGCCACTTCCGAAAGAAGCTAATGTAACCGCCAGGAAGAAGAAGATAATGAATCTTCTCGGCAAGGAAGCACGCATTCTCCAGAATAGAAGCCACTCACCGTGATTCAGGCTCTTCTTTCCTTGCAGCGTAACAGCTCCGTGATTCTAGCACACATACGACAGCTCACACCGGTTCATGCTACTGCAAATAGGAACACTGCATCGCATGTACGCAACTGAAGCCTCTCAGCAGTTATGAACTCATGGACGGAATGAAGTAAGTCCACTCAGTGAGTCCCGATGCCAACCAAATCAACCGCACAACTCCTCTCAGATAGATTAGTGGAATGAACTGTACTAGTATTATGAATTTTGTTTCAGAAATTCACTGCATTTCAGAAATTCACTGCAAAAACAACTGGGTGATAAAGTGAAAGGCTTGGTGATGATTGGTGAACTGAACCGATGGATTCTTTTCCCGTGAGTTTGGCATTCAACCCTGTGCTTGTTCGTTCGATCAGGTGCTTAGTGGTAGCAAACCGGGAGCAATATGAAAAGACGCGGTGCTGTGCCTCTGTTTTGAAATTAGCGGTGGGTGGACTCACTTTGCTTTCTCGTTTGGGTTTGGGAACAGAACGGTAGGCATCAAAGCTAAGTAACTCTGACCAACTTCAGCACTCACGACGAGATGGAGACGACGTCGCCTATATAAACAAGCTAGCCTGCACGTCCGTTGAACGTCAAAGCAGCGCCCTGCAGTGCAAAAGCCAAGAAACAAGCAGCGCAGAGACTATGGCTGGCATGGGCGAGCGCCTCGTGATCGGCACCCTCCTGGCCGCCGCCTTCCTGGCGGCACCGGCGACGGGCACCACGCTGACCCTGCACAACCTGTGCCCGTACCCCGTGTGGCCGCTGGTGACCCCGAACAGGGGCTTCCCCTCCATTTGCGGCAACGACATCCGCCTCGAGGGCAACGGCCACGGGCTCGTCTCCTTCCCCTTCCCGCCGACCTTCTGGTCCGGGAAGCTGGTGGCGCGCACCGGCTGCGCGCCCCCGCCGCGGTGCGAGACGGGGAGCGAGCGGCCCGCGGGCGTGGTGCAGCTGACCGTGCACTCGGCCGAGGGCGCGCCGCGGCAGGACCTGGCGGTGTACAGCGTGAGCCTGGTGGACGGGTTCAACGTGCCGGTGGCGGTGAGCCCGCAGGCCATCAGCGGCGACGGGCCGTGCCCGGCCCTGGGGTGCACGGCGGACCTGAACGCCGGGTGCCCGCCGGCGCAGCGCGTGGTGGGCGCGGGCGGCTGCGTGGTCGCGTGCAATGGGCCACCCGGGTACTTCAAGCAGCGGTGCCCGCTGACGCGGACGACGCCGGTCGACAGGGAGCCCGTGGAGCAGCACTGCTACGCGCCCGGCGAGCTCAAGGTCGTCTTCTGCCAGCCCGCAATGGTCGACGCCGACGCCGCCGCACAGCCGGATATCGTCGTCGCCGAGAACTAGGTGGCGGGCCATTAGCGCGTGCTGTTGATGATACACGTATAAGGTGTAGTAGTGAAAATAAGAACGGCACGTACAATGTGTGCCGCCCGGCCGTGACTCTGTGTCACGTAACAGTCACGTAAAGACCCGTAGGTCTTGGATTATCGCTCCATAATATATTATGTGAATCTTAACGGGATCGTCAACAATCCGTTCCCGTACATCCGTTCTTATGCATACATTTTTGTGGACAAGTAGCGCGCTCTACCATTACTTGTGAGCGTTGGCGCTATGTGGAGTGAAGTACTTTTTTTTTAGAATATCGAGCCGAGTAGCTAGAACAAGACAGAGGCCCCGCAAAAAAAAAAACGAGAGAGAGGCGTGAAAAAAAAACGGGTTAAAGAGAAGCGTGGTCCGTTCTCCACGGGGGCTGCACGGTAACGAAATGCTGGGCTGGCATTGCAACGAAAATCTGGGCCTACAACCTCGCGACGGGTAGCTTAATCAGCAGGCCCGCTGCTAAGATCGACAAAACAAATGTGATTTCTTCTTCTCGGCAAAACAAATGTGATTTCTTCTTCTCTTCCTCAAAAACAAAGGCTGTGATTATAGAAAAAATTCAAAAATAATGTGGCACTGGAGACGCGGGGAATCGAACCCCGTGCCTCTCGCATGCGAAGCGAGCGCTCTACCATATGAGCTACGTCCCCATTCTGCAATTATAATATTTTCCGTTTAAAGGGATGTGCTCTAAAAGTGCTGGCGCTGCAGAGGCAAAGAGCAATGCATTCCATCTGTATCTGTGGGTATAGACGGTCTTTCATTATTCTTCGTCATATTGACCACATTGATCCCTGTTTGCATTTCATGACAATAATCTTTGTAAACCAGTAGCTTCAGGTGCTCGATGCGCTTCACTTATCCTGGACTCCTGCTCCTGAAAATGATCGCCTGAATCATGCTCCTTATTGCGGTTCTAACCACCTGTGCTTTGCATGTTCGACCACTTCATACTAGTATTTGGAGACGAAAAAATGTAGAGTGCCATACTCCTTCCGACCAGAAATACAACACCCACACAACTTTCAAAATCAACATTTTTCCCAATTATATGTGGATTATCCGAAACGGAATCGATACAATTAACAAGTGCTTAAACCGATCATATTTACTAGTATCACACACCGACATAGGTTTTCGGCTGACAACAGGTGACGACTCCCACCACCGCCTGCCTCCGTGCCGCTCCCGCAAGCGGCCCGGGCGGAACCCTAGATTGCCGCCGCCGCTCCCCTTTCTCGCCTTCCTTCTCCCTCGCCGCCGCCAGGGGACGCCGCCGGGCAAAGCCCGCGCGTGCGTCGGCGGCAGCGGGGCTCCCTCCCCCATCGCGAGGCTCCTGGGCGGCGCGGGACGGCCGGCCCTCGCGGCGGCACTCGGCTCGGTGGCAGGTCGGGCCGCCGGCGGATCTGGGTGGGGCTCCCCTGCTTGACGGCGGCGGCGTGGTCTGCGCGGGGCGGCGAGTGCACGGGCTCCTCCTCATCTCGATCTGATGGCGCCGCGGTGGCGCCGGCGCTCGGGCGTGCGGCGGGGTCCGCGAGGGTGGTCGGCGCGCGTCTTCCTCCCCGATCTGATGGCTCCACGGTGGCGCCAGTGCTCGGGTGGTTGGCTTCGGCAAGCGGTGGCGGGCGCTGGGCTCTCGGCGGCGCTCCGGCATGTGCAGGCGACGGCGGTCCTTGTGCGCGGTCGGCGGCACCGCCTCTGACCCGGACGGCGCGGGGAATGGCGGCGGCCCAGCGTGGCCGGCGACCTGGATGCGGTGGTGTCGTCGGCTCGCTGATATGCTGGTACTCCAAGGTCTGCCTGGTGGTGCTGGTGGTGACGGAGGCCCGGGCATGAGAGTTGGATCCCTTTGAACTGGTCTGGGTGAAAACTTGCCTTCGGCTCCTGCTAAAGCCGGCGGTGGCGGCGCTATCTGCGGCGTTCCCTTCTTGAAGGCATCGCCGTGGAGAAGTTCAAGGCCACTCTCTGCTATCTTCGAGGGAAACCCCAGATCGGATGATCGGATGACGGCGGCGCTCTGGTGTCGTTCCTCCCTTGGGGGCGTCATTCTTGGAGGTACACACGTGATCGAGGGACCAGAGGACAGATTCTTTTGTGAAGCGTGATGATCCACAAGTATAGGGGATCTATCGTAGTCCTTTCGATAAGTAAGAGTGTCGAACCCAACGAGGAGCAGAAGGAAATGATAAGCGGTTTTCAGCAAGGTATTCTCTGCAAGTACTGAAATAAGTGGTAACAGATAGTTTTGTGATAAGATAAATGGTAACGAGCAACAAGTAACAAAAGTAAATAAAGTGCAGCAAGGTGGCCCAATCCTTTTTGTAGCAAAGGACAAGCCTGGACAAACTCTTATAATAGGAAAAGCGCTCCCGAGGACACATGGGAATATCGTCAAGCTAGTTTTCATCACGCTCATATGATTCGCGTTCGGTACTTTGATAATTTGATATGTGGGTGGACCGGTGCTTGGGTACTGCCCTTACTTGGACAAGCATCCCACTTATGATTAACCTCTATTGCAAGCATCCACAACTACAACAAAAGTATTAAGGTAAACCTAACCATAGCATGAAACATATGGATCCAAATCAGCCCCTTACGAAGCAACGCATAAACTAGGGTTTAAGCTTCTGTCACTCTAGCAACCCATCATCTACTTATTACTTCCCAATGCCTTCCTCTAGGCCCAAATAATGGTGAAGTGTTATGTAGTCGACGTTCACATAACACCACTAGAGGTTAGACAACATACATCTTATCAAAATATCGAACGAATACCAAATTCACATGACTACTAATAGCAAGACTTCTCCCTTGTCCTCAGGAACAAACGTAACTACTCACAAAGCATATTCATGTTCATAATCAGAGGGGTAATAATGTGCATAAAGGATCTGAACATATGATCTTCCACCAAATAAACCAACTAGCATCAACTACAAGGAGTAATCAACACTACTAGCAACCTACTAGCACCAATCCCAGACTTGGAGACAAGAATTGGATACAAGAGATGAACTAGGGTTTGGAGATGAGATGGTGCTGGTGAAGATGTTGATGGAGATTGCCCTCTCCCGATGAGAGGAGCGTTGGTGATGACGATGGTGATGATTTCCCCCTCCCGAAGGGAATTGTCCCCAGCAGAACACCTCTGTCGGAGCCCTATATTGGTTCCGCCAAGGTTCCGCCTCGTGGCGGCGGAGTCTCGTCCCGAAAGGTTCTCTTCTATTTTTTTCTCATCGAAAGACTTCATATGGGAGAAGATGGGCGTCGGAGAGCCACCAGGGGGCCCACGAGGTAGGGGGGCGCGCCCAGGGGGGCGCCCCCCACCCTCGTGAGCAGGGTGTGGGCCCCTGGCCTTCATCTTTGGCGACGATTTTTCTTTATTTATTCTAAGGTATTCCGTGGAGTTTCAGGACTTTTAGAGTTGCCCAGAATAGTCCTTCAATATTTGCTCCTTTTCCAGCCCAGAATTCCAGCTGCCGGCATTCTCCCTCTTCATGTAAACCTTGTAAAATAAGAGAGAATAGCCATAAGTATTGTGACATAACGTGAAATAACAGCCCATAATGCAATAAATATTGACATAAAAGCATGATGCAAAATGGACGTATCAACTCCCCCAAGCTTAGACCTCGCTTGTCCTCAAGCGAAAAGCCGATAACAATAAATATGTCCTCATGTTTAGAGGTAGAGGCGTCGATAAAAAATAAAATACGGACATGAAGGCATCATGATTACTTCATAACAGCAACATATATAAATTTTGTCATATGATTACTTATGTTCTAGTGATGTTCTTTTCACAAAACCAAAATATGAATCAGAAACTTTATTGGGCACCAACAATTATAATCTCGGTCATTGAAGCAATTGCAATTTATCATAACATCGGAAAGAGTCTATGTCAGAGCTTAAAAGCAAGTCCACATACTCAACTATCACTTAGTCCTTCATAATTGCTAACACTCACGCGATACTTGTGGTTACAGAGTTTTAATCGGACACAGAGAAAGATAGGGGCTTATAGTTTTTGCCCCACAACCTTTTACCTCAAGGGTAATGTCAAGAATAATAATTCACGCTCCCCCACATCCAATTAGATATGTATATCATGTTTTTTCCAACATGCTGAGCTTGCCAAAGGATAAAATGAAAAAGGAAGGGTGAAGATCACCATGAGTCTTGCATAGGGTAGAGGATAATAATAAAAGATAGGCCCTTCGCAGAGGGAAGCAGAGGTTGTCATGCGCGTTTAGGGTTGATGCACAAAATCTTAATGCAAAAGAACGTCACTTTATATTGCCCCTTGCATGTGAACCTTTATTATGCAGTCCATCGCTTTTATTGCGTCCACAACAAGTTCGTACAAAGCTTATTTCTCTGCACTAATAAGTCATGCATATTTAGAGAGCAATTTTTATTGCTTGCACCGATGACAACTTACTTGAAGGATCTTACTCAATCCATAGGTAGATATGGTGGACTCTCATGGCAAAACTGGTTTAAGGGTATTTGGAAGCACAAGTAGTATTTCTACTTAGTGCTGAAGATTGGCTAGCATGAGAGGGAAAGGAAAACTCAACACGGTAGAGGAACCATGACAACATACTTTATCTCAGATGTAAGAGAACATAACTCATTATGTTGTCTTCCTTGTCCAACATCAACTCTTTAGCATGTCATATTTTAATGAGTGCTCCCAATCATAAAAGATGTCAATGATAATATATCTATATGTGAAACCTCTCTTTCCTTATTACTTCCTATTAATTGCAACGATGACCAAAACTATATTTGCCAACTCCCAACAACTTTAAATCATCATACTCTTTCTATGTGAAGTCATTACTTTCAATAAGATCAATATGAACTCTTGATTCTTTTTATTCTTTTTCTACTAATCACCCAAGATCATGTCAAAATACTCAAGCCCTTGACTCAGCACTAATCTTTATTATATAGATCACGGACTCGATTACAAAGAAGGATCATAAAGCAAAACTCAAAACTAGATCATGCCATGACTTTATTCTACTAAATCAAGATACTACTAATAGGATCGAAATAAGAAAAACGGTAAAGATAGGATTTGTGATGGTGATACGATACCAGGATACCTCCCCCAAGCTTGGCAGTTGCCAAGGGGAGTGCCCATACCCATGTGATTATGTCTCCTTCTTTGTTGTTGGCGTAATATTCTTAGCGATGATCCCCCTCAGAATACGGTTCTCCTCCTCGAGCTTATTGACCTGCTGCTTGAGGTCCATTATTTCCTTGCGAAGCTTTCCTGTAACGGCTAAAGCTCCTTGCCCCCAAGGGTGTTGCATAGCTGCGGGAGAACCAGAGATACTTCTCCTCATATTTTCATAGGAAAGAAATTTAACATTGGAAGGAATAACCGAGTTTGGAATAGCTGAGCTGTGTAGTTCCCCCATCATAAACCCAGCTCGGAAGCGAGAGGTGACTTCTTGATCTTCCATGGCATCTACTCTCATCAGGTCAGCCTCCATCTCTTCCTCCGTTGCCGGCCCAAAGTGGTCAGCGTCGCTGTTTGCCCCGACTGACTCTTGAGAAGACATCTTGCTCTTATCTGCAGCAGCAACAACTCGAAACAAAAACAGGGGAGATTTGCGTGATACGAGAGTCAAAACCTTTGGGAGTATATATAATGAATTTTTACCGACCAAAATACGTACTGTGCAAGGAAACGGAGTCTGGAGGGCACACGAGGTGCTCACGAGGTAGGGGGCATGCCCAGGGGGTAGGGCGTGCCCTCCACCCTCGTGGAGGCCTCGTGTCCTCCCCGTACTGCTACTTATTTTTCTATTTTTCTAAATATTCCAAAACGGAGAAATATTGCCTTAAAATTGTTTTGGAGTCGGTTTACTTACCGTACCACATACCTATTCCTTTTCGGAGTCTGGAACGTTCTGGAAAGTGTCTCTTATGTATTCCTCCGGGGTTACGATTTCAATAACATTAGTTTCAACATTTATAGGATTACCTGAGATATAGTGTTTGATTCTTTGACCGTTCACCACCTTCGGATTTGTGCCTGCGAAGTTATTAACTTTTATGGCACCAGAACGATAGACCTCCTCGATAACGTAAGGACCTTCCCATTTGGAGAGAAGTTTTCCTGCAAAAAATCTGAAACGAGAGTTGTATAGCAATACATAATCACCTACATTAAACTTCGCTTTTGTATCCTTTTATCATGCCACCTTTTAACTTTTCCTTTAAACAGCTTGGCATTTTCATAAGCTTGGGTTCTCCATTCATCAAGTGAGCTAATATCAAATAACCTCTTCTCACCGGCAAGTTTGAAATCATAGTTGAGCTCTTTAATAGCCCAATATGCCTTATGTTCTAGTTCGAGAGGTAAGTGACATGCTTTTCCATAAACCATCTTATACGGAGACATACCCATAGGATTTTTGTACGCAGTTCTATAGGCCCATAAAGCATCATCCAGTTTTTTGGACCAATTCTTTCTAGACCTATTGACAGTCTTTTGCAAAATTAATTTGAGCTCTCTATTGCTCAATTCTACCTGACCACTAGACTGCGGGTGATATGGAGATGCAATTCTATGATTAACGTCGTATTTAGCAAGCATCTTACGGAAAGCACCATGAATAAAGTGTGAACCACCATCAGTCATTAAGTATCTAGGGACTCCAAACCTCGGAAAAATAACTTCCTTAAGCATTTTAATAGAAGTGTTATGATCAGCACTACTAGTTGGAATAGCTTCTACCCACTTAGTAACGTAATCAACAGCAACTAGAATATGAGTGTAACCATTAGAGGCAGGAAAAGGTCCCATATAATCAAAGCCCCAAACATCAAATGGCTCAATAACAAGTGAATAATTCATAGGCATTTCTTGACGTCTACTGATATTACCAATTCTTTGACATTCATCACAAGACAAAACAAACTTACGGGCATCCTTGAAGAGAGTAGGCCAATAAAAACCAGATTGCAATACCTTATGTGCAGTTCTATCTCCAGCGTGGTGTCCTCCATAAGCTTCGGAGTGACACTTGCGTAGGATCTGTTCCTGTTCATGCTCAGGTACACAACGTCTAATAACACCATCTACTCCTTCTTTATAAAGATGTGGGTCATCCCAAAAGTAATGTCGCAAGTCATAGAAAACTTTTTCTTTTGTTGGTATGTGAAGCTAGGCGGTATAAATTTAGCAACAATATAATTAGCATAATCAGCATACCAAGGAGTGCTACGAGAAGTACTTATGACATTTAATTGCTCATCAGGAAAGCTATCATCAATAGGTAGTGGGTCATCAAGAACATTCTCTAGCCTAGACAAGTTGTCTGCAACGGGGTTCTCAGCTCCTTTTCTATCAACAATATGTAAATCAAATTCTTGAAGCAAGAGAACCCATCTAATGAGTCTAGGTTTTGCATCTTTCTTTTCCATAAGATATTTAATAGCAGCATGATCTGTATGAATAGTTACTCTAGAATCAACAATATAGGGTCTGAATTTATCACAAGCAAATACAACCGCTAAAAGTTCCTTTTCGGTAGTAGCATAATTTCTTTGAGCATTGTCTAGAGTCTTACTAGCATAATGGATAACATTCAATTTCTTATCAACTCTTTGCCCTAGAACAGCACCTACAGCATAATCACTAGCATCACACATAATTTCAAAGGGTAAATTCCAATCAGGTGGCTGAACAACAGGTGCAGAGACTAATGCTTTCTTAAGTATTTCAAATGCTTCTACACAATCATCATCAAAGACAAATGGTACATCTTTTTGTAATAAATTAGTCAGAGGCCGAGAGATTTTTGAGAAGTCCTTGATGAACCTCCTATAAAATCCGGCGTGACCAAGGAAACTTCTTATACCTTTGATGTCCTTGGGACATGGCATCTTTTCAATAGCATCAACCTTGGCTTTATCAACTTCAATACCTCTTTCAGAAACTTTGTGCCCCAAGACAATACCTTCATTAACCATAAAGTGGCACTTTTCCCAATTCAAGACAAGATTAGTTTCTTCACATCTCTGCAAAACTCGAGCAAGATTGCTCAAGCAATCATCAAAAGAGGAACCATAGACGGAAAAGTCATCCATGAAAACCTCACAAATTTTCTCGCAAAAGTCAGAGAATATAGCCATCATGCATCTTTGAAAGGTAGCAGGTGCATTACATAAACCAAAAGGCATACGTCTATAAGCAAAAGTACCAAAAGGGCATGTAAAAGTAGTCTTTGATTGATCTTTAGCCGACACAGGTATTTGAGAAAAACCAGAATAACCATCTAGAAAGCAATAATGTGTATGTTTGCATAATCTTTCTAGCATTTGATCAATAAAAGGTAAGGGGTAATGATCTTTCTTAGTAGCCTTATTTAATTTGCGGAAATCAATTACCATCCTATAACCTGTGATAATTCTTTGCGGAATCAATTCATCTTTATCATTAGGGACAACAGTAATACCTCCCTTCTTAGGGACACAATGGACAGGACTTACCCACTGACTATCAGCAACGGGATAAATTATACCTGCCTCCAGAAGCTTGAGTATTTCTTTTCTTACCACTTCTTTCATTTTAGGATTCAAACGTCGTTGAGGATCACAAACTGGTTTGGCATCAGCTTCGAAATTTATTTTATGTTGACATAGGATGGGACTGATGCCCTTAAGATCATCCAGAGTATATCCAATAGCGGCACGATGCTTCTTCAGAGTTTTCAATAATCTTTCTTCTTCATGATCTGAAAGGTTAGCGCTAATAATGACAGGATATATTTTCTTTTCATCAAGATAAGCATATTTAAGATTATCAGGCAACGGTTTAAGTTCAAACACGGGATCACCCTTAGGTGGAGGAGGATCCCCTAGGATTTCAACAGGCAAATTGTGTTGCGGAATAGGTTCCTATTTAAAGAATACTTCATCTATTTTCCTTCTTTCATTCATGAACATATCGTTTTTATGGTCTAGCAAATAGTGTTCTAAAGGATCACTAGGAGGTACAGCTATAGAAGCAAGACCAATAATTTCATCCTTACTAGGCAATTCTTCCTCACAATGTTGTTTACTAAATTTAGAAAAATTAAATTCATGAACCATATCATCCAAGCCAATAGCAACAACATTCTTTTTGCAATCTATCGTAGCATTAACGATACGCAAGAAGGGTCTACCAAATATAATGGGACAAAAGCTATCTTGTGGAGAACCAAGAACAAGAAAATCAGCGGGATATTTGGTTTTCCCACACAAGACTTCAACATCTCTAACAATTCCCATTGGAGATATAGTATCTCTATTGGCAAGTTTAATTGTAACATCAATATCTTCTAACTCAGCAGGTGCAATCTCATGCATAATTTCTTTGTATAAGCCAATGGGTATAACACTAGCACTAGCACCCATATCACATAAGCCATGATAACAATGATCTCCTATTTTAATAAAAATAACAGGCAAGCCTACCACAGGTCTATGTTTATCTCTATCACAGGGTTTAGCAATTCTAGCAGTTTCACTAGTGAATTGAATAACATGCCCCATCAATATTATCAGACAAGAGATCTTTAACAATAGCAATATTGGGTTCTACTTTGACTTGCTCGGGAGGTGTATAAGTCCTAGTATTGCTTTTACGAACAACAGTTGAAGCTTTAGCATGATCCTTCATTCTAACAGGGAAAGGAGGTTTCTCAACATAAGAAGTAGGAACAATAGGATCATTATAAGTGACACTCTTTTCTTCAACTTTAATAGGTGCAACTACTTTTACTTCTATGGCCGGATGATATTTAAACCACTTCTCCTTGGGGAGATCAACATAAGTAGCAAAAGATTCACAGAAAGAAGCTACTATCTCAGAGTCAAGTCCATATTAAGTGCTAAATTATGAAAAATATCGGTATCCATAAAAGATTTAATACAATCAAACTTAGGTGTCATACCTGACTCCTTACCTTCGTCGAGGTCCCAATCTTCAGAGTTGCGTTTAATTCTATCCAATAAATTCCATCCAAATTCAATAGACTTCATCATAAAAGAGCCAGCACAAGAAGTATCGAGCATGGTGCGATTATTTTCAGAAAGCCGAGCATAAAAGTTCTGGAGAATTGTCAATTTTGAGAGCTCATGATTGGGGCATGAATATAACATTGATTTAAGCCTCCCCCAAGCTTGAGCGATGCTTTCTCCTTCGCGAGGCCAAAAATTATATATATAATTGCGATCACGATGAACAAGATGCATAGGGTAATACTTTTGATGAAATTTCAATTTCAATCTTTTATAGTTCCATGATCTCGTATCATCACATAGCCTATACCATGTCAATGCGTCTCTCTCCAAAGATAAAGGGAAAGTCTTCCTCTTAACGACATCATCGGGTACACCTGCAGGCTTAAATAGTCCACAAATATCATCCACAATGCATAGATGTTCGTCAGGATGCTTTGTTCCATCTCCTGTGAAAGTGTTAGCTAGCAGTTTTTCCATCATACCCGAAGGAATCTGAAAGCAGTTTCATTTTCAATAGGTTCACTAGGTTCACTAGGTTGAGGAGCAACTCTTGGCTCAACTGGAAGGGGTGAAGATACCCCGAACAAGCTCCTCAAACAATTACTTTCCATGGTAACAAGTGACAGAAAATTTCAGCACACTAAATAAATTTTTCCTTACCAAATTCCACCTACCAAAGGCGCTTCACTCCCCGGCAACTAGCTATGGGCAGGGGTGCGTGGAAGTTTGCTATCCATGTGCCAGAGCCATGAGTTGGTCACGAGATCTTATGGGTTTCACCTCTAGCCTACCCCAACTTGTTTGGGACTAAAGGCTTTGTTGTTGTTGTTGTTGTTGTTGTTGTTGTTGTTGTTGTTGTTGTTGTTGTTTGTTGTTGTTCAGATTTTTTGCAGACAAACATTTCTCTGCTTTCATGTCTATTCTAGTATTCTTCCAGAGCAAAGTATTGTATTAATTAAGTTAAGCACAACACTCGTCATCAACCATAAACTGAGCCTTAAGAGTCTCCATCTCCACCAATGAAAGTACTCACTAGTTATCAGCATATATTCATTTCCACTTCTTTTTTGAAGAACTCACACTAGTTATTAGTTCTCACAGTTTTCTGTTGGAATTCATCTCTAGCCTACCCCAACTTGCTTGGGGCAAAAGGCTTTGTGCTTGTTGTTGACTTACACTAGTTATCACATAGGCACCAGGCTGAAGTGATGAACTAGAGAAGCTGATAGCACAAATCCTGGACGGCAACAAGGTCTCCAGACACTTCCGCCAAAACACAAGCAAATGAAAAAGGAAAAAAGAGAAACCATACACAGAATTATCCTTCATGAACATCTCCGGCCGCTCCTTGATCAAATTGGACTTCACCCAAGAGAGCAACCCCTTCATCGTGGCCTACAAAAATACCAAAATTCCACACAACAACGTAAGGTTATAAAGTAACCAAACTGAAAGTACGATAAGCAGTCTCTCCTGAGGCATTTGATCAAGCAGCACCTTGTCTTCACCGTCCCTGGGCTGGACATCCACCTTGTGTACCTTGGTGGATTTCTCTAGGAGAAGCTCCAGACCGCCCCTGAAACATCACATCAACCTCATAAAAATGACAAATGGCAGACTAATAAACACAAAGAGAAAAGCAATCGAATGAAAGAGAGAAGGATTACCCGAATTCAAGAGTGAGATGCATAGCTGAAGGATCAGAAGCGATGCAGATTGATTAGGTTTTAGAATTTCCTTGTTGGAATCAGGCCAAGAGAAGAGTGAAGATAAAAAGGTGGAAGGGGAGAGGGTTGCGGAAAAGGGCAACCGGTAGTTAAGTTGTTGGAAGCGTTGGAGGCGTGCAAGATTGCAGGGTGTGGTCGGCAGCGGAGAGCGGTGTTGCAGTGGAGGGCTTCGGCGGTGGCGGAGGAGGAGCGTATCGCGGTGTGTGGGCGGCAGCGGCGTGCTCGAGTGCCTGTTCAATTTGGGATTAGGTTAGCTTTATTTTTGGAGAGAAATTAGGTTATTATCTAGTACAATGGCGGAGCCAGGATTAAAGCAAAGCCCGGGCCCATTTTTTTAACATGGAAAAACTTTGGCACTTATAACTACCCAAAAGTATACCATGACATTAAAAAAGACCATATGTGATAACATACAAAATAAATCTCAATTGTTCAATAATTCTAGAATTTAACCTCAGTGCTTAACAATCCAACAAAAGAGATAATACGGAGTACATGATAAAACTGAAACCCCGGGTGTAGACACTTTCATAGCAGACAACATGAAAAATATCTCTTCATCTTCTATTTTTGCAACATGAAATGAATTGACATCAAAATGCTCCAGTTTCAAATCAAAAATATATATAGCATATAGGCACAGTTGGTCCAAGTTTCTGCTACAACATGAGATGACTGAATAGTTGGTTCAAGCTTCAATTCAACTTTCTTCATACATAGACAGGGGCTATATATAGATACATACTGATTGAAAGATTGACTCTTGGAGTCTTGGTTGGTTCAAGTTTCTGCTACAATTCGAATCAGAGGAATAGTTGGTTCAAGTTTCAATTAAACACAAAGAAACAGAGCGTGTATTGAAATCTTGAATTGTCTCATAGCCGACAGATCGTAACATTATATATCTGAGAAAATTACCCTGTCCCCTGGATGGACGAACTGCTGGTTGCGCGGGGAGACGGGGAGTCGAGGAGAGGACGGATTAGAGGTTGTAGAGCTGCGGCGGCGTCCGCCTAGAGCCTAGAGGCTGGAGCAGCACCGGCTGTCCTGAGCAGCGGGGAGGCGGGAGGCGGGGACTGCCGGCTGTCTGGGGAACTTGGGGGCCTGGGGGTGGGGGGAAGTCGAGCGGCAGGGGGCGGGGCAGTCCCTGGCAGGAGCGTGGGGGCAGTCGCCGGCAGCGGCGGCGCGGCGCACTGGCAGGAGTCGCGATTGGGAACGAGATCCTCTGACTTAGGAACGTCTACTGCAGAGGGACGTCGTACAACCTGCACCGTCCATCAGGCATCCAACGACACGAGAAATTTAGACGAGGCTTGGACATTTTGGCTTACTTACAGTGGACAGAAAGGATTTGAGGTTAGAAAAAGGTATACAAACAGAAGGCTACCGATGGCAAGGTTACATCATGTAGGTTTGTTTGCGCAAATGAGGGTCATCAAACACAAGACAAAAGAGATTATTTAACAAAGTGCCTTGGAGCTGAAACTAAAACCGATTGTCAAGTCTACATGAATCTTAAAATGGATCGAAAGAAGGAAAATCTTAAAGTGTTGAAAAACGTGAAGTGCAGGAGCCAAACAATACCTATGCTCGCGATCGCGACTCCACCCCACCCACCCCACCTCGCCGCCGACTTCCCCGCAACGGCGAGCCTCCCCGCCCTACACCCCGTCCCCGCCCTACACCCTGCCCCCCATGCCGAGAGTCGACAGATCCACATGCTCGTCTCCTCGCCCAGGCTCGACAATCCTGTACATGCCTCCCCCCTTCGTGTATCGGGCCGTCCCGGAGATGTTGCGCCCGATTGGGTCAGTGTCGCCGGAGACGCTGCGGGCGACGAGGATGCGGAGGTGGACGCAGCGAGCCACGCGGATCCACAACGACGCATCCTCCTATCTCCTCTGTGTAAGGGAGTGGAGGGCGCTGCAGCAGAAGGCGGGGGCGGAGCCAGATCCGGAGATGAAGGTATGGGCGTCATGGGGAATCGAGACCTATGGCGCCAACGCGGATCACGAGCTCCTCAATCTGGCGTGGAGGATCTATTTCGAAGGCAATTGGGAGGAGAAGAGGATGATGCCACACCCGACCGCCTCCCCGAAGGATTTCGTCAATTGGGCGCGAGCGGAGGCAAGGAGCACAGATCCACAAAGACAGGCGAAATGGGAATGCATCGAGGGGAAGATGCCATCGGCCGCCTTCGGATTCAGAAGAGGTCAACCCCTGGCCATACCTCTCCCCTGCCCCGGCCATGGACTGAGAGTTGTGGCATCCTGTAACAGTGGCGCAATTGGACCCGAGTGTCACGAGTGGGCGAAGCAACTTTGGCCGGATGCGGAGTTTGCAGAATTTCAGGATATGGATTGCGGGCTGAGGATTGCAGAGGGCATGGGAGGAGAAACCCGAGCTTACTCTGCCTACCACTCCCGTCATGAGTGTGCGAGAAGCAACACCGGAGAGGGCGGCGGAAGAGCTGCTGATTGTGGATCTCACCAGGAAGTTGCAGAGAGAGTTGAGGCTGCCCAGGAGGGGCGCAGAATCAACCCAGAAGCTTGTAACTCGCATTCTGATGCAAGCGAGGAGGAGCAGCTCTCTCTGATTGCGCCAAATCAAGCCACCCAGCCGTCGAAGGTGATCGCGTGGGCACTGGCGGCAAGGACCTCGAGATTCAAGGCCAGAAGAGTGCGATGGGAAGCCTTCTACCATGCTCATTCGCAGGAGAGTCTGGATCTAATGGAGAGGTTGCTGAGCTCCAGCCAAGGCAGGATATGAGCGTTTCTGAAGAAACTGAAGCCATGTTGGTTATGGAGCTTGCTGGCGGCTTCAGAGTGATTCAGAGAAGGATGAGTGCCAAAAGAGCGTGCAAAAATTT
This sequence comes from Triticum aestivum, assembly GCF_018294505.1. NCBI lineage: Eukaryota > Viridiplantae > Streptophyta > Magnoliopsida > Poales > Poaceae > Triticum > Triticum aestivum. The sequence continues at coordinate 113,965,961 of NC_057807.1, read as the reverse complement.
GGGGGGAAAGGCGTCCAGATCACTAATGAAGGAAATATGCCCTAGAGGCAATATTAAAGTTATTATTTATTTCCTTATATCATGATAAATGTTTATTATTCATGCTAGAATTGTATTAACCGGAAACATAATACATGTGTGAATACATAGACAAACATAATGTCACTAGTATGCCTCTACTTGACTAGCTCGTTAATCAAAGATGGTTGTGTTTCCTAACTATAGACATGAGTTGTTATTTGATTAATGGGATCACATCATTAGGAGAATAATGTGATTGACTTGACCCATTCCGTTAGCTTAGCACTTGATCGTTTAGTATGTTGCTATTGCTTTCTTCATGACTCATACATGTTCCTACAACTATGAGATTATGCAACTCCCGTTTACCGGAGGAACACTTTGTGTGCTACCAAACGTCACAACGTAACTGGGTGATTATAAAGGAGCTCTACAGGTGTCTCCAAAGGTACATGTTGAGTTGGCGTATTTCGAGATTAGGTTTTGTCACTCCGATTGTCGGAGAGGTATCTCTGGGCCCTCTCGGTAATGCACATCACTATACGCCTTGCAAGCAATGTAGCTAATGAGTTAGTTATGGAACGATGCATTACATAACGAGTAAAGAGACTTGCCGGTAACAAGATTGAACTAGGTATTGAGATACCGACGATCGAATCTCGGGCAAGTAACATACCGATGACAAAGGGAACAACGTATGTTGTTATGCGGTTTGACCGATAAAGATCTTCGTAGAATATGTAGGAGCCAATATGAGCATCCAGGTTCCGCTATTGGTTATTGACCGGAGACATGTCTCGGTCATGTCTACATAGTTCTCGAACCCGTAGGGTCCGCACGCTTAAAGTTAGATGACAGTTATATTATGAGTTCATGTGTTTTGATGTACCGAAGATAGTTCGGAGTCCCAGATGTGATCACGGACATGACGAGGAGTCTCGAAATGGTCGAGACATGAAGATTGATATATTGGACGACTATATTCGGACACCGGAATGGTTCAGAGGGTTATCGGATATATACCGGAGTACCGGGGGTTACCGAAACCCCCGGGGGGTTAATGGGCCCCATGGGCCCAAAGCGGAGAAGAGGAGGGGCGGCCAGGGTAGGCCGTGCGCCCCTCCCCCTCTAGTCCGAATAGGACAAGGAGGGGGGCGGCGCCCCCCTTTCCTTCCTCCCCTCTCTCCCTTCCTTCCCCCTCTCCTACTTGGACAAGGAAAGGAGGGAGTCCTACTCCCGGTGGGAGTAGCACTCCTCCTGGCACGCCCCCTCCTGGCCGGCCGCCCCCTCCCCCTTGCTCCTTTATATACGAGGGCAGGGGGGCACCTCTAGACACAACAACAATTGATCCTTGAGATCTATTAGCCGTGTGCGGTGCCCCCCTCCACCACATTCCACCTCGATAATATCGTAGCGGTGCTTAGGCGAAGCCCTGCGTCGGTAGAACATCATCATCGTCACCACGCCGTTGTGCTGACGGAACTCTCCCTCGACAACCAGCTGGATCGGAGTTCGAGGGACGTCATCGAGCTAAACGTGTGCAAGAACTCGGAGGTGTCGTGCTTTCGGTGCTTGATCGGTCGGGCCGTGAAGACGTACGACTACATCAACCGCGTTGTGCTAACGCTTCTGCTTTCATTCTAAGAGGGTACATGGACAACACTCTCCCCTCTCGTTGCTATGCATCACCATGATCTTGCGTGTGCGTAGGAATTTTTTTGAAATTACTACGTTCCCCAACAATGGCATCCGAGCCTGGTTTTATGCGTAGATGTTATATGCACGAGTAGAACACAAGTGAGTTGTGGGCGATACAAGTCATACTGCTTACCAGCATGTCATACTTTGGTTTGGCCGTATTGTTGGATGGAGCGGCCCGGGCCGACATTACGCGTACGCTTACGCGAGACTGGTTCTACCGACGTGCTTTGCACATAGGTGGCTGGCGGGTGTCAGTTTCTCCAACTTTAGTTGAACCGAGTGTGGCTACGCCCGGTCCTTGAGAAGGTTAAAACAGCACTAACTTGACGAACTATCGTTGTGGTTTTGATGCGTAGGTAAGAACGGTTCTTGCTCAGCCCGTAGCAGCCACGTAAAACTTGCAACAACAAAGTAGAGGACGTCTAACTTGTTTTTGCAGGGCATGTTGTGATGTGATATGGTCAAGACGTGATGCTATATTTTATTGTATGAGATGATCATGTTTTGTAACCGAGTTATCGGCAACTGGCAGGAGCCATATGGTTGTCGCTTTATTGTATGCAATGCAATCGCCCTGTAATTGCTTTACTTTATCACTAAGCGGTAGCGATAGTCGTAGAAGCAATAGGTGGCGAAACGACAATGATGCTACGATGAAGATCAAGGTGTCGCGCCGGTGACGATGGTGATCATGACGGTGCTTCGGAGATGGTGATCACAAGCACAAGATGATGATGGCCATATCATATCACTTATATTGATTGCATGTGATGTTTATCCTTTATGCATCTTATTTTGCTTTGATTGACGGTAGCATTATAAGATGATCTCTCACTAAATTTCAAGGTATAAGTGTTCTCCCTGAGTATGCACCGTTGCGAAAGTTCTTCGTGCTGAGACACCACGTGATGATCGGGTGTGATAGGCTCTACGTTCAAATACAACGGGTGCAAAACAGTTGCACACGCGGAATACTCAGGTTAAACTTGACGAGCCTAGCATATACAGATATGGCCTCGGAACACTGAGACCGAAAGGTCGAGCGTGAATCATATAGTAGATATGATCAACATAGTGATGTTCACCATTGAAAACTACTCCATCTCACGTGATGATCGGACATGGTTTAGTTGATTTGGATCACGTGATCACTTAGATGATTAGAGGGATGTCTATCTAAGTGGGAGTTCTTAAGTAATATGATTAATTGAACTTAAATTTATCATGAACTTAGTACCTGATAGTATTTTGCTTGTCTATGTTTGTTGTAGATAGATGGCTCGTGCTGTTGTTCCGTTGAATTTTAATGCGTTCCTTGAGAAAGCTAAGTTGAAAGATGATGGTAGCAATTACACGGACTGGGTCCGTAACTTGAGGATTATCCTCATTGCTGCACAGAAGAATTACGTCCTGGAAGCACCGCTGGGTGCCAGGCCTGCTGCAGATGCAACTGACGACGTTAAGAACGTCTGGCAGAGCAAAGCTGATGACTACTCGATAGTTCAGTGTGCCATGCTTTACGGCTTAGAACCGGGACTTCAACGACGTTTTGAACGTCATGGAGCATATGAGATGTTCCAGGAGTTGAAGTTAATATTTCAAGCAAATGCCCGGATTGAGAGATATGAAGTCTCCAATAAGTTCTATAGCTGCAAGATGGAAGAGAATAGTTCTGTCAGTGAACATATACTCAAAATGTCTGGGTATAATAATCACTTGATTCAACTGGGAGTTAATCTTCCTGATGATAGTGTCATTGACAGAATTCTTCAATCACTGCCACCAAGCTACAAGAGCTTCGTGATGAACTATAATATGCAAGGGATGGACAAGACTATTCCCGAGCTCTTCGCAATGCTAAAAGCTGCGGAGGTAGAAATCAAAAGGAGCATCAAGTGTTGATGGTCAATAAGACCACCAGTTTCAAGAAAAAGGGTAAAGGGAAGAAGAAGGGGAACTTCAAGAAGAACGGCAAACAAGTTGCTGCTCAAGAGAAGAAACCCAAATCTGGACCTAAGCCTGAGACTGAGTGCTTCTACTGCAAGCAGACTGGTCACTGGAAGCGGAACTGCCCCAAGTATTTGGCGGATAAGAAGGATGGCAAGGTGAACAAAGGTATATGTGATATACATGTTATTGATGTGTACCTTACTAATGCTCGCAGTAGCACCTGGGTATTTGATACTGGTTCTGTTGCTAATATTTGCAACTCGAAACAGGGACTACGGATTAAGCGAAGATTGGCTAAGGACGAGGTGACGATGCGCGTGGGAAATGGTTCCAAAGTCGATGTGATCGCGGTCGGCACGCTACCTCTACATCTACCTTCGGGATTAGTTTTAGACCTAATAATTGTTATTTGGTGCCAGCGTTAAGCATGAACATTATATCTGGATCTTGTTTGATGCGAGACGGTTATTCATTTAAATCAGAGAATAATGGTTGTTCTATTTATATGAGTAATATCTTTTATGGTCATGCACCCTTGAAGAGTGGTCTATTTTTATTAAATCTCGATAGTAGTGATACACATATTCATAATGTTGAAGCCAAAAGATGCAGAGTTGATAATGATAGTGCAACTTATTTGTGGCACTGCCGTTTGGGTCATATTGGTGTAAAGCGCATGAAGAAACTCCATACTGATGGACTTCTGGAATCACTTGATTATGAATCACTTGGTACTTGCGAACCGTGCCTCATGGGCAAGATGACTAAAACGCCGTTCTCCGGAACTATGGAGCGAGCAACAGATTTGTTGGAAATCATACATACTGATGTATGTGGTCCAATGAACATTGAGGCTCGCGGCGGGTATCGTTATTTTCTCACCTTCACAGATGATTTAAGCAGATATGGGTATATCTACTTAATGAAACATAAGTCTGAAACATTTGAAAAGTTCAAAGAATTTCAGAGTGAAGTGGAAAATCATCGTAACAAGAAAATAAAGTTTCTACGATCTGATCGTGGAGGAGAATATTTGAGTTATGAGTTTGGTTTACATTTGAAACAATGCGGAATAGTTTCGCAACTCACGCCACCCGGAACACCACAACGTAATGGTGTGTCCGAACGTCGTAATCGTACTTTACTAGATATGGTGCGATCTATGATGTCTCTTACTGATTTACCGCTATCGTTTTGGGGTTATGCTTTAGAGACGGCCGCATTCACGTTAAATAGGGCACCATCAAAGTCCGTTGAGATGACACCTTATGAACTGTGGTTTGGCAAGAAACCAAAGTTGTCGTTTCTTAAAGTTTGGGGCTGCGATGCTTATGTGAAGAAACTTCAACCAAATAAGCTCGAACTCAAATCGGAGAAATGTTTCTTCATAAGATACCCAAAGGAGACTATTGGGTACACCTTCTATCACAGATCTGAAGACAAGACTTTTGTTGCTAAATTTAGATCCTTTCTAGAGAAGGAATTTCTCTCGAAAGAAGTGAGTTGGAGGCAAGTAGAACTTGATGAGGTAACTGTACCTGCTCCCTTATTGGAAAGTAGTTCATCACAGAAACCGGTTCCTGTGACAACTACACCAATTAGTGAGGAAGCTAATGATATTGATCATGAAACTTCAGATCAAGTTACTACCGAACCTCGCAGGTCAACCAGAGTAAGATCCGCACCAGAGTGGTACGGTAATCCTATTCTGGAGGTCATGTTACTTGACCATGGCGAACCTACGAACTATGAGGAAGCGATGATGAGCCCGGATTCCGCAAAATGGCTTGAGGCCATGAAATCCGAGATGGGATCCATGTATGAGAACAAAGTATGGACTTTGGTTGACTTCCCAATGATCGGCAAGCCATCAAGAATAAATGGATCTTCAAGAAGAACACTAACGCTAATGGTAATGTTACTGTCTACAAAGTTCGACTTGTTGCGAAAGGTTTTTGACAAGTTCAAGGGGTTGACTACGATGAGACTTTCTCACCCGTAGCGATGCTTAAGTCTGTCTGAATCATGTTAGCAATTGCCGCATTTTATGATTATGAAATATGGCAAATGGATGTCAAAACTGCATTCCTGAATGGATTTCTAGAAGAAGAGTTGTATATGATACAACCTGAAGGTTTTGTCGATCCAAAAGGTGCTAACAAAGTGTGCAAGCTCCAGCAATCCATTTATGGACTGGTGCAAGCCTCTCGGAGTTGGAATAAACGCTTTGATAGTGTGATCAAAGCATATGGTTTTATACAGACTTTTGGAGAAGCCTGTATTTACAAGAAAGTGAGTGGGAGCTTTGTAGCATTTCTGATATTATATGTAGACGACATATTGTTAATTGGAAATGATATAGAATTTCTGGATAGCATAAAAGGATACTTGAATAAAAGTTTTTCAATGAAAGACCTCGGTGATGCTGCTTATATATTAGGCATCAAGATCTATAGAGATAGATCAAGACGCTTAATTGGACTTTCACAAGCACATACCTTGATAAAATTTTGAAAAAGTTCAAAATGGATCAAGCAAAGAAAGGGTTCTTGCCTGTATTACAAGCTGTGTAGTTGAGTCAGACTCAATGCCTGACCACAGCAGAAGATAAAGAAAAAATGAAAGATGTTCCCTATGCTTCAGCCATAGGCTCTATCATGTATGCAATGCTTTGTACTAGACCTGATGTATGCTTAGCAATAAGTTTAGCAGGGAGGTACCAAAGTAATCCAGGAGTGGATCACTGGACAGCGGTCAAGAATATACTGAAATACCTGAAAAGGACTAAGGATATGTTTCTCATTTATGGAGGTGACAAAGAGTTAGTCGTAAATGGTTACGTCGATGCAAGCTTTGACACTGATCCGGACGATTCTAAATCGCAAACCGGATACATATTTATATTGAACGGTGGAGTTGTAAGTTGGTGCAGTTCTAAACAAAGCGTCGTGGCGGGATCTACATGCGAAGTGGAGTACATAGCTGCTTCGGAAGTAGCAAATGAAGGAGTATGGATGAAGGAGTTCATATCCGATCTAGGTGTCATACCTAGTGCATCGGGACCAATGAAAATCTTCTGTGACAATACTGGTGCAATTGCCTTGGTAAAGGAATCCAGATTTCACAAGAGGACCAAGCACATCAAGAGACGCTTCAATTCCATCCGGGACCAAGTCCAGGTGGGAGACATAGAGACTTGCAAGATACATACGGATCTGAATGTTGCAGACCCGTTGACTAAGCCTCTTCCACGAGCAAAACATGATCAGCACCAAGGCTCCATGGGTGTTAGAATCATTACTGTGTAATCTAGATTATTGACTCTAGTGCAAGTGGGAGACTGAAAGAAATATGCCCTGGAGGCAATAATAAAGTTATTATTTATTTCCTTATATCATGATAAATGTTTATTATTCATGCTAGAATTGTATTAACCGGAAACATAATACATGTGTGAATACATAGACAAACATAATGTCACTAGTATGCCTCTACTTGACTAGCTCGTTAATCAAAGATGGTTGTGTTTCCTAACCATAGACATGAGTTATCATTTGATTAACGGGATCACATCATTAGGAGAATGATGTGATTGACTTGACCCATTCCGTTAGCTTAGCACTTGATCATTTAGTATGTTGCTATTGCTTTCTTCATGACTTATACATGTTCCTACAACTATGAGATTATGCAACTCACGTTTACCGGAAGAACACTTTGTGTGCTACCAAACGTCACAACGTAACTGGGTGATTATAAAGGAGCTCTACAGGTGTCTCCAAAGGTACATGTTGAGTTGGCGTATTTCAAGATTAGGTTTTGTCACTCCGATTGTCGGAGAGGTATCTCTGGGCCCTCTTGGTAATGCACATCACTATAAGCCTTGCAAGCAATGTATCTAATGAGTTAGTTACAGAATGATGCATTACATAACGAGTAAAGAGACTTGCCGGTAACGAGATTGAACTTGGTATTGAGATACCGATGATCGAATCTCGGGCAAGTAACATACCGATGACAAAGGGAACAACGTATGTTGTTATGCGGTTTGACCGATAAAGATCTTCATAAAAGTAGGAGCTAATATGAGCATCCAGGTTCCACTATTGGTTATTGACCAGAGACGTGTCTCGGTCATTTCTACATAGTTCTCGAACCTGTAGGGTCCGCACGCTTAAATTAGATGGCAGTTATATTATGAGTTCATGTGTTTTGATGCACCGAAGATAGTTTGGAGTCCCGGATGTGATCACGGACATGACGAGGAGTCTCGAAATGGTCGAGACATGAAGATTAATATATTGGACGACTATATTCGGACACCGGAATGGTTCCGGGGGTTATCGGATATATACCAGAGTACCGGGGGGTTACCGGAACCCCCCGGGGGGTTAATGGGCCCCATGGGCCCAAAGTGGAGAAGAGGAGGGGCGGCCAGGGCAGGCCGCGCCCCCCCCTCCTCTAGTCCGAATAGGACAAGGAGGGGGGCGGCGCCCCCTTTCCTTCCTCCCCTCTCTCCTTCCTCCCCCCTCTCCTACTTGGACAAGGAAAGAAGGGAGTCCTACTCCCGGTGGGAGTAGGACTCCTCCTAGCGCCCCCCCTCCTGGACGACCGCCCCCTCCCCCTTCTCCTTTATTTACCGGGGTAGGGGGCACCTCTAGACATAACAACAATTGATCCTTGAGATCTATTAGCCGTGTGCGGTGCCCCCCTCCACCATATTCCACCTCGATAATGTCATAGCGGTGCTTAGGCGAAGCCCTGCGTCGGTAGAACATCATCATCGTCACCACGCTGTCGTGCTGGCGGAACTCTCCCTCGACACTCGGCTGGATCAGAGTTCGAGGGACGTCATCGAGCTGAACATGTGCAAGAACTCGGAGGTGTCGTGCTTTCGATGCTTGATCGGTCGGGCCGTGAAGACGTGCGACTACATCAACCGTGTTGTGCTAACGCTTCTGCTTTCGGTCTACGAGGGTACGTGGACAACACTCTCCCCTCTCATTGCTATGCATCACCATGATCTTGCATGTGCGTAGGATTTTTTTGAACTTACTACGTTCCCCAACAACCAAGTTGCTTTCCAGCCTGCCATGGTGATGAAGCGGAGCTCAGGTACAATCAACTATGGAGTAGTATAAAAAGCGGAGAAGGGGGGGATGAGTTTAGGGTTTCCACTACCCCCTCCTCCCCACCCAACGTCGCTGCCGCCCCGTCCTCACCAAGCCTAACTGTCGCCGCTGCAGATCCCACCATGGAGGGAGGGTGAGGCCGTGGCCATGGAAGAAGCAAAGGGGGAAGGGGAGAAAACTCCAACAACTGGCAGCAAGAGCAGATGAATTCAGGTATGGGTACCGGTGGGGGGCAGCCGCCGTTCATTGGATATCAGGGGCCACCCCCACCATGGGTTTTCCCGGGTCAATTCCATGGCCAATTTCCGCAGCAGTCTTGGGGAGCGTGCATCAACAATGGTACGGCCCTCCACAGCAGCAGATACAAGGGCAAGCAGGGGGGCAGTCTTCGGACCCCAGCAACAATCAGGGACGGAGCTCATAGCAGAGCAAGAACCAGGGAAAGATTCAGCAGAAAAAGAAACAAGATGTGGCTCAGAAGCAACAGTTCAATCCAGGCTTGATGTCCTATACAAGTGTCAGTTGCTACAATTATGGAGATCCTGGGCACCACAAAGACAAGTGCACCAAGACAAAAGGGTGTTTCATTTGCAAGATGATCAGTCACAAAGTTGAAGATTGCCCTACCAGGAGAAGACCTCACTCAGCTACCAAATATGTGGGTGGTGCTGCACAGGGCTTGGGTTTCTACCACTTGGATATGCCAGATGTCAATGCCCAGCACCAGGGTTGGCTCAAGAATGTTGGAATAGTCTTTGTAGAGCAAGGGGAGGTCACTAAGCAAGAGTTAGCTTAGCAGTTTGCTAGTATTTACAAAACTAACTGGCCATGGGCCATCAACAAGCTGGATGAATGGACCTTTATGGTCAAGTTTCCCCCAGAGATTGATGTGGAGCAAGTGGCTAGTTACCCATGCTTTGGCCTGACAAAGGAGAACACTATGGTGAAAGTGGAAGCCTGGTTGGGAGATGTCATAGCAGAGGAGGAACTCCAAGAAGTCTGGCTAAACCTCAGGAAACTAAACCCTAAATGGTGTGAGTGGACAGTCCTTGATCAGATCACATCAACTTTTGGGGTTCTGCTGGATGTAGACTGGAAGCACAACTTCCAGAGCTTCTATGAAACAATAAGAGTCAAAATATCATGCAAGGACCATAGGAGAATTCCACAGGAAAGAGTTTTTGGGATCCAGGGGAAGCTATATAGGATCCAAGTTGAGGTGGAACCACCACAGGCAGATGCAGAGGTAGTAATTCAAGAGCCTCCAAAAGCCAACAGCTCTGTCTCGATGGACACTGATAAAGGGAGTGAAGGGGGATCTGGGGGCACAGAGGTGCAAAAAAGTGCTAAGTCTAGAGCTGGCAGCAACTCTAATGCTAGGAGTGGGAAGAGTGACAAGAGCTATACCCACAACCAACTGACTGTAACCACTGAGCCACCCACACCCACCTCTCTCTTGAAAGCACAAGCTCCAGAAAACCTGCAACAGGCCAAGGGGAGTGCACTGAGATGTTTCATGAGCAGCAACGATGATAATGTAGATGGTTTTAGCCTGCTAAGGGAAATGGAAAGATGGAACAATGAGGATGAATGGGATGAGCTGCTATAGGAGATGCAGAATAAGGAGCCCCTAGGACTGGATGGAGCACTGATAAACAAACAGTATGAGGTGGAATACCCACCTCTCCAGAACCATGAGTCTAAGAAGGCAGAGAAGTGGGGCCCCATACAGGCACCTAGGGCCAGTGCAAGAAATGCTGGAGACTCCAGAACCATCCTTCAAAAAGCACAACAACTCAAAGAGGCTCAAGATGCAGCAACAAAAAAGAGCAAGGTAAAAAATCCACACCTTTCTCCCTCTTCAATAATCCTCATTTTATTCCAGTAGCTTTCAAAATAGGAATTGATATAGACTCTAGAGATGAGAACAATCTTAACATACCTTTTCCTAGAAGTATGAATCCTGACAAGAATGTTGATCTTGATTCAGGATTCACCCCCCCCCCCAAAGGCAATATGGATGGTGGGGTGGAGCATAGTAGTAGCTTTGACTCTATTGGTATCTAAAAACAAACGGGGAAAGCACCCCAGGACAAGGGTTCCCCAATGCATGCTATTTTTTGGAATATTATGGGCATCTCTGCTCCAGGGAGAAAAACCCTTATAGTTGATACAATTAGGAAATTGCAAGCATCTGTCCTAGGTTTCTAGGAAACCAAAAAGGAAGAATTTTCTGACTCCTACCTTAAATCCTTGGTAGGAAGTAGGAACTTCTCCTGGCACCACCTCCCATCTAAAGGCTCTGCTGGGGGCATCCTGATGGGTGTGGATGCTGACCTTTTTGAGATCATCTCCTGGTCTCATCTTGATTACTCAGTTAGTTGTGTTCTTAAGATGAAGAGCAAGGATGTAACTTTTAGAATTATCACTGTTTATGGATCTCCCTATGAGGAAGGGAAAGAAGCATTTATCTCTGAGCTTCACTCCTTGTTCATAGAGAATCCATACCCCACCCTGATTGGGGGGGGGGGATTTCAATTTAGTTAGATATGCTAGAGAAAAAAGCAATGGTGTAGTCAACCATAGATGGTGTGACAACTTCAATGCTTGGATAGAAATTTGGAGTCTGTTGGAAATCAAGCTATCTAGTAGAAAATTCACCTGGGCTAATAACCAGGTAGACTTGATCATGTCTACAATAGATAGGCTCTTTTGCAATACTGAGCTTGATAAAATATTTCCACTAGCCTCCTGCATTGCTCTACCTAGATGTGGCAGTGACCATGCACCCATTATTTGGGTATCGGGTGTGGAGCAAATGCCTAAAAGTAGTAGTTACAGGATGGAAAAATGGTGTCTTCTTAGAGAGGACTTCTCCAATCTAATTGCCAAAATTTGGAATGAACCCACCCTTAAGGCCAACCCTTTGGACAATTGGCAAGAGAAGATGAGAAAGCTTAGAAGAGTGACCAAAGGTTGGGGCTCAAATGAAGAGGCTCAACTTAGAAGATATAAGAAAATCCTTTTAGAGGAATATGACAAACTAGACATCAAATCTGAAACAATAGTGCTCTCTGACTCTGAGTCATCTAGGCTCAAATTCACACATAGTGAGCTCCAGAAAATTCGGCTCCAAGAGGAGATCAAAGCAAAGCATAGATCTAGGGATAGAGATATTAAGGAAGGAGACAAGAATACTGAGTATTTCCATGCAGTGGCAAACCAAAGGATGAGGAAAATGGCAATCCACTCTTTGGATGGCCCACTTGGGCCAATCACCAACACTAAGGAAATGCTTGGAATTGCTTGTGACTTCTATAAAGATCTCTTCAAGAAAGAGGAAAGGAGTGGGATCCAATTAGATCCAACCTTTTTCTCAGATGAAGAAAAAGTTAACATTGCTGAAAATGAAGCCCTTGAGGACCCCTTCTTGGAAGAGGAAATCAAAAAGGCTGTCTTTGAGTCATACTCTGATGGTGCTCCTGGCTTGGATGGTATCCCCTTCTTTACCAGCACTTTTGGGAACTGGTTAAAAAAGACATGATAGCCATGTTTGATGTTTCCCATCAAGGGGAGCTGGCTATTCATAGGCTTAATTTTGCTATGCTGACTTTAATCCCAAAAGAAGCTGATGCTTCCAGTATGAAAAAGTTTAGGCCCATTAGTTTGCTAAATTGTAGCTTCAAGATCTTCACTAAGGTCCTCACAAATAGACTAGCTAGGATCCTGCAAAGGCTTATAGCTAGTAACCATTCAGCCTTCCTTAAGGGCAGGTATATCTTAGAAAGTGTGGTTACAGCTCATGAGATTCTGCACTCCATCCACTCTACCAAGAGGCAGGGCCTAGTACTTAAGCTGGACTATGAGAAGGCTTTTGACAAGGTAGATTTGGAATTCCTTAAAGAGCTGCTTAGGAAAAGAGGCTTTGGAGATAAATGGGTCCATTGGATCCTGCAAGTAACTAGAGGAGGATCGGTGGGGGTAAAGCTAAACAACACTAAGAGTGACTTTTTCCTTACAGGGAAAGGTTTAAGGCAGGGGCCCCATTTCCCCCCTACTGTTCAACCTAGTAGTTGATATTTTAACTAGAATGTTAATGAAAGCATAAAATCATCAGTTGATACAAGGACTGTGTGCTGAGATTTGCCCTTGAGGGATAGTATGCCTCCAATATGCTGATGATACTATTTTGTTTTTAGATAATAACCTAGAACATACCAGAAACCTTAAAATGGTTCTCTCTAGTTTTGAAATGATCTCTGGCATGAGAATCAACTATAGTAAAAGTGAGCTCATACCAGTTAACATGGATGCATCTGAAGTGGGAGAGTTCCTAGATATACTAGAGTGCACTAAAGGATCTTTCCCCATTAAATACCTTGGGATACCTTTACACTATGATAAGCTTAGGAGAGAAGATGTTCAACCACTTATTGATAAGATTATGAAAAGGATTGCTGGATGGAGAGGGAAACTTCTTTCTTACAAGGGAAGAATTATCCTCATCCAGGCATGTTTAGCTAGTATTCCTGTGTACTTTCTTTCTTTCTTTAAATTTCCTAAGTGGGCAATAGAACTTATTAATGCCCAAATGGCAAATTGCATGTGGAATGATTTTGAGGGGCACAGGAAGTTGCACTTAGCTAACTGGAAGATGGTTTGTATGAAGAAAGAATTTGGGGGGATTGGCATCCCAAATCCCCATGAGGTCAACCTGTGCCTCATAGGATCTTGGGTTAAAAGATACTATGAAGGTGAAAGGAAACCCAGGAAGATGATGATAGACCAAAAATATATGAGAGGCAAAACTAATGTATTTGCCCCCAAGCACCTCCACCAGTACCTCTAGGTTCTGGAAAGGAGTGGAATCCATCATCCAAACCTTGAAATTTGGATATAGATGGAAAATAGGGACAGGAGACAAGATTAGGTTTTGGGAAGATACTTGGTTTGGCACCTCCCCCCTAGCAGTACAATTCTGGCACATGTACATGATTTGTAATGAGCAAAACAAAAGTGTCAGAGATGTCTGGGATGACGAAACACTGAAGTTGACCTTTAGGAGGAACTTTGACAATAAGATGATGGAACAATGGTATCAGCTAGTGGAGATTGCTAAAGAAATCACCTTCGATGGTGACTCTGATGCTCTGGTCTGGCAACTTGAGAATAAGGGTGTCTACTCCTCCAGTTCTTTGTACCATGTGATTAACTTTAGAGGCGTGCAACCCCTGTTCCTGCCAGCTGTTTGGAAACTGGTAGTGCCCCCAAAGATTCATGTCTTCCTTTGGCTGTTTTCCCAAAACAAGCTGATGACTAGAGACAACCTGAGGAAAAGACATATAATCAAACCACTTGATTGTGTTTTCTGTACTGAACAAGAAACAAACCACCATTTATTTTTTGACTGTGTAGTAGCCAGGAATATTTGGTCGTTTGTCAATCTCTTTTTACAAAAGAACTTGGGTACAAACTTTGAATCTGTGGCCCGGTTTTGGATCTCTAATAAAAAGAATTTAGCTTTAAACGTAGTTAGTTGTGCTGTCCTTTGGTGTTTATGGAAATATAGGAACTCTATGATTTTTAATAACACCATTTGGACGTCTATTAATCAGGTGTGGAGACTGATACACAGGATGCTCAAGTTCTGGGTGATTCTGACCCCCAGAAGCAAGCAAAAGCCAAGTGGAAGAGTTCTTGAGTGCGCTGGCGAAGCTACTCCAGCAACCCTTGCTGATCTCATGTGGCTGAAGGCAAAGAACTCTGGATTGGTTGCTGGTGTATGCTGGGACAACCTCAAGATCTTTGAAGACGGTGGTTTCTTTTCTCCTGCCAAGAAGCATGACACTGATGGCAAGACCATGGTGAACAGCCCCATGTCTACCCTCGCAATCTGCTGGTCGCCCCAGGCGGCCCTGGCACCACCACTCAAGAGGAGGGGAGCGAGCGAGTTTGTGGTGTGATCTCACCCCTGTTCTGACAGGCGCCTGTTTTTGCCTTCATTGTGTTTTTGTTTTTTCCCTTTGGCTCTTTGTCGAGCAGGGCTGTAATAACTGTTTAAGTCTGGACCAATGAACTTTAGCTTAGTAGTTGTTAAGACTCTGTATGGTTTCATTCTGGTTAATGGAACCGGGGAGAGGCCTCCCTGTTCTTCTAAAAAAATCTCAAAGTGTTTGAGTTGGTTTTGGAACACAATTACACACTACACCTGCCAGAAACATTACACTTAATGGTATCACAAAGGAAAATTTCAGAGTTGCCAGCATTTGAAATTGAAATAGTGGATGATGCGGGAATTGGGCCAAAAGCTGCACATGAATTGGCTAGTCGCCAAGTTGGTGGACCACTCAATCTTACCTATACCCTCCATGATCACAAGAACTATTTGCGGACCAAGCGCCAACAAGAAATGGCATATGGTCAAGCAGGTAGCAGCATGCTTAAGTATTTTCAAGACAAAATTGCTGAAAACCCATCATTCTAATATGCACTGCAAATGGATTGCGAAGAACAAATAGCAAACATATTTTGGGTTCATGCTAATTAAGATGATCCTGGACTATGCACATTTTGGTGATTTGTTAGTTTTGACACTACTTTTGGAACAAACAAGGAGAGCAGGCCCTTTGGTGTCTTTGTTGGTTTCAACCATTTTAGAGAAACTGTAGTTTTTGGTGCGGCTCTCATGTATGATGAAACATTTGCATCCTTCAAGTGGTTGTTTGAGGCATTTCTAATAGCTCATAAAGGAAAGGGGCCTAAAACATTCTATACAGATCAGGATGTTGCAAGGGAAAGGCGGTTGGGGAAGTGTTTACAGAAGCATGGCATGGATTATGCACCTTTCACATTATGCAGAATGTTGTCAAACATCTACGTGAAGAGAAGGATGAAGAGAAGAATGAAGAGAAGAAAATGGAGAAGAAAAGGGAGAAGAAAAAAGGGAAGAAGAAAGAGGAGAATGAAGAGGAGGATGAAGAAACAAGTATTCTATCAGATTTTAGTGCGTGCATGTTTGAGTATGAAGAATCGCAGAATTTGAACAGAAGTTTGACCTCATGAGGAAAAAGGTGAGCAAGCAAACCTGGTTAGATAGTATATATAAGTTAAAAGAAAAATGTGTTGAATGTTATATGAAGGACATCTTCACATTGGGAATGAGAAGTACACAATTGAGTGAAAGTCAGAACAATGACTTGAAAATCCATTTCAAATCTGATTTTGATATCATTCGGTTCTTTAAGCATTTTGAAAGGGTTGTGCAAGGGAAAAGGAATAATGAACTAAATTCAGAATTTGACTCAAGGAAAAAGTTTCCTAAATTATTTATGAGGAGACCACCGCCTATATTGTCTTTTCAATGTTATTATTATCCTCATTAATTATCATAACCCTCAAATCTTCTTTGATTAGAAGAAACAATAGGAAGAGGTAGTTTCTAAATAATTATTGTCTTCTCAATGTAATTATTATGCTCATTAATTATCATAACCCTCAAATCTTCTTTGATTAGAAGAAACAAGAGGCAGAGGAAGAGGTAAGTAGTGGTGCTGGACAATGTACAGATGTTATGGTTTATAAGGACAATGGGAAGGAGTTTCAGTCTCAAGATTACAAGGACAATCTTAGCTTCACTCAATTGTTGATGGTAATCTTGCCCATATAGTTAGTTTATGATAGAGGCGGGGTGTCCCGATTTTTCGATGAGATGATAACTATCGATTTGATGGGTTCGACTTTGACGATCCGACTACAAACGTGCACGACGTTTCATCTTAGCAATCGCTAAACCAATCTCCTGAGGTTACTGACGATGCCGGAAGCACGATCAGCCTGACCACGAAGGTCTATTTGTGCGCGCAATCAAAGAACAAGCAAGAATATGATAATGCAATATGAATATTGCGAATATAGATGAAGTATTGATAAAGGTGGGGATCCGAGAGCGGTCTTGGTCTGGTCGTTGGACACAAACGAAGTACACGAAGTTGCAATGACTAACTTTTAACTAAACAAATCCCAAGGAAAAAGCTACTAGATGGATCTACTTATATAGGAGCAAGGGGTTGCGGCCAAGGAGGTGGGAGGACGTCCCAAGGCAGCCTAAAACTAACCCTAGATCGTACAAGGCTCATGGGCCCAAGTGGAGGTGATGCAACACCTTTGGACTTGTAGTTTGACTCGAATTCTGCTGCAGCATCAGATTGTTTCATCGATAACTCAACGCTCCAGACGAATTTTAAGGAAAATCCAATTGGGCCGGACAGAGCACGAAATCTACTTTCCAACAAAAAAAGAATCACCCAATTCGGAGTCCGTATGAAAGAGTACTTGGCATTTTGAGCCAGGTATGTCTGTGCAGTCCGAATCTGAATCTAGAACGTGAGAGACTTGGACTATATCTTCTCTTGGCCCCAAAGTGACGTGAGAGGACTTTTTGAACAGCACATATACTTCTCCTTTTCCCTTATTTTCATATGTGGATTGTATAAATGTCCCATACACCTGCAATTAGACATGGCACAAAAGTTAGTGAAGTATTTTTGTCTTGGATGACATAAATAAATTATTGCATAGTTTGCATTAGAAATCACCTCACAAATATACATATATGCAATATTTTTGGTCGTATCCAAGGTAGTCATGTCCTCATCAGTTTACAAATCTTGAGATGGTATTTTTGAATTAAGAACTTACTTATTTAATTTTCAGGCACCAATTACAAATGATCTATTTACTGGGTCATGGTGAAGGACTACTGTAACAAACATGGTTTTGGCAAATTTGGCCATTCAGTTCAGTTCAGTTCTAGGTTCTAGTTGCTCAAGCCATTTCGCCATGCCTTTAAAAGATATTACTCACTGGGTTGTCATCTCTTTTGTTCAATGCACCTGCAAGTTATCTATGCATGCTCATTGTACATTCAGCAGTCAAAACAAGAACTATGACTTGCAAGTCATTGTATTCCTGAAAGGACATGTTCTCAAATTGTTAACAACAGGTGCTATCCTCTGTAATTAACAACATCACTATTATGCTCTCAGATGAACAATCTTTGATCAGAACAATACAATAGTTACAGTACACAGAACTTCATTGATTCACATTCAATATTTTGTAACAATAATCACACTCAAATTCACTAAACTCCACACTCACATGATTACAATCTGGATACAATATTCAATCACACTATTCATTGGAATGTACACTCAATTCACATCAATTACAAGCTCAGTTTGGCATTTCGCAGTGTTGGCGCTTCTCTGTTATTGCTGCTTCTCTGCACAACTGAATATGTAGTTTCTACACACCTGAAACTTCAGACACCTGTAGAGGAAAGCAAGCACCAAACCAATGCAACATGAGGCAAGAAGTAGAGCAATCTTCCGATAAGAATCGGCGGCATAGACGATGCTCGGTCCACGGCTCAACGGTCTCGACGGCTCCGGCGACAGGGGCGTCGCACCCTGTACGTGGCCACGGCTGGTTCTGCCGCCTCAACGGCTAGGCAGTGTAACGCCCTGGCGGGGCAACAGTTGGCTCTGTCGCTACACGGCTACGCCGCCCGTGACCTGACGGAGCAGCGGCCGCTCTTCGCCGTTGGCGTATAGAACCCTAGGAGAGACAAGGGCGACTAACCGACGGCGATGGTGTTGGAGCGAGGCGACGGCGATGCCTAGCGTCGAACTGGGCCGCATGGGCCGCTTATTTCTGTTTCCCCCCGAGAGAAAGGCTGTAGTTTGTGCGTGTGTCGTTGGATGCCTGATGGACGGTGCAGGTTGTAGACGTTCCTAAGTCAGAGGATCTCGTCCCCGCGGTGTAAGAGTAGGGGTCGGGATTGTATAACAGGAGGAGGATTATCACTGGTTCAATCGGTTACAGAGATTACACTAATTGGGGGAATCAGTAGCTAGGGTTCTTGAGCGAGAGGAATTGGGGATCGGTAGCCGCCGTGCCTTCTGATCCACTGGATGGGTAGCCAGTCGGTGGGAGTGACTTAAGTAGCAGTCGCACTCCGTGGGCTTCATTGGGTCCACTCCGGCCCGGTGTTACGCGGGTTGGGCCGCCGGGCCCGGGGTGACCGTTGGTCAGTTGGCGAGCCCCGCGAGCCGCTGGCCTCTGGGTCCCGCTGGTCGGTGTCTTCTGTGGCAGAGGGGGTACTGACATCCCCTCCTCCTTGGGATGAGGCTTGCTCCCAAGCCTCTGCTCCAGGAAAACGGGCTTGCAGCGCCACCTTGTCCTCCCACGTGTCCGCAAGGGCTGCTTGGTCTGACCAACGAAGCAGAACTTGCTCGACCAAGGCGCCATTCTTCCGACGCCATCGATTATGCAGGACTGCCGCCGGCACAATAGGAATGTGAGTAGGTCGGGGAAGCTCAGAGGAAACTTGCGTACCCGGTCGGAGGCATTGACGGAGTTGTGAGACGTGGAACACCGGATGCACTTGCAATTGAGCCGGCAACTCCAGTTTGTAAGCTGCATCACTAATCTTGGCAATCACAGTGAATGGCCCATAGTACTTGAATGAGAGCTTGTGGTTGGCTCGCCGTGCCAGAGATGTCTGAATGTACGGTTGTAGCTTGAGGTATACCTGCTCCCCAACTTGGAAGACACGCGGCGACCTCCGCTTATTCGCTTGAGTCTTCATGTGCTGTTGCGCACGGTGGAGATGTTACTGTAGCAAATCTTGGATCACTGCCCTTTCTTCCAGCCACGAGTGAAGTGAAGGGACTGTACAGTCACTCGGAGAGGCCAAACCCCACTGCCTTGGTTCGTATCCGAACATAGCTTTGAACGGCGACATGCCGATCCCGGAATGGTGAGATGAATTGTACCAGAATTGAGCTAGGGGTACCCAATGACTCCAGCGACTTGGACAGGCATGGACGAAGCAGCGTAGGTAGGTCTCGACGCACTGGTTCACCCGTTCTGTTTGGCCGTCCGTCTGCAGGTGATTAGCCGAGCTCATTCGCAAATCTGTGCCGGCGTACTTGAAGAGCTCTCACCAGAAGTTGCTGGTAAAGACTGGGTCTCGATCCGCGATGATGGAGCCAGGGAATCCGTGGATGCGATACACGCTGGACATGTAGAGGAGTGCTACCTTAGCTGCAGTGTACGGGTGTGCCAACGGCAAGAAATGCGCGAACTTGGTCCTCTTGTCCACGATCACCCACAGACAGTGGAATTTGCCAGATTGTGGTAAGCCGTCGACAAAATCCATCGTAATCATATCCCATGGCTGTTGTGGTATCGGCAGGGGTTCCAGCAGTCCAGGTGACGCCGCGCGGTCTGGTTTGGCTTGCTGACAGGTTGGGCAACACCTTATGTACTGCAGAACATGCACTTTCATCTTAGGCCAAGTGAACAAGCGACGGATGCGACGAAACGTTGCTGGAAAGCCGCTGTGTCCCCCCATTGGGCTATCATGGAAAGCTGATATGATCTGTTGCTGCAATGCTATAGAGCCCCCTAGCCATATTCTGCCCCGGAAGTACAAGATCCCATTTTGGAGTGTGAACCTCTTTTTGGGGTCCTCCCGAAGAGCTAGTTGCTGCAGCAGTTTTTGAGCTTGCGGGTTGCAATTGTAACTTGTCAACATGTTGCTCAGCCAGCTGGGTTGGCAAGTGGAGATGTCAAACAGGAGTTCAGTGGGATGCGATCTTGAAATAGCATCCGCTGCTGTGTTCTCTGACCCTTTTTTATATTTGATGGTGTACCGGAGACCCAAGAGTTTGGTGAAAGCTCTCTGGTGCCAAGGTGTTGTCAGTCGTTGCTCCTCAAGATGTACGATGCTTTTCTGGTCAGTGAAAATAACAAACTCGTTGTGCTGCAAGTATGGTCGCCATTGATCGATTGCTACCACAATGGCCAGGTACTCTTTCTCGTAAGTTGAGAGTCCTTGGTAGCGCGGGCTCAAGCTCTTGCTCACGAATGCGATCGGGTGTCCCTCCTGTTGCAAACCTGCCCCTATTCTCTTGTCACACGCATCCGTCTCGATTGTAAAGATTTTGCATAAATCTGGCATCGCCAAGACTGGTGCTGTCAAGAGTTGTTGCTTGAGAAGCTCAAATGCTTGGTTGGTGTTGTCTGTCTAGAAGAAGGGAACGCCCTTCTTCAAGAGATTGAAGAGGGGTCATGCAATAACTCCAAACCCGCGGATGAATCTGCGGTAATATCCGGCAAGCCCCAGAAATCGGCGCACGTCTTTTGTGTTGTCCGGCGTCGGCCACGCCTTCACCGCTCTGATCTTTGTTGGGTCTGTGGCCACTCCATGGCTGCTGAAGACATGCCCCAGGTATGATAGCTGCTGCTGGCCAAACTCACACTTGGACTTCTTCACATTCCATTGATCTCTGCGCAGAAGCTCAAGGACTTGTCTTAAATGTGCCAAATGATCTTCCCAGGTTCTGCTAAATACCAGAATGTCGTCGAAGAAAAGCAAGACACTGTGCCGCAGGAGGGGGTGCATTGTCTTTGTCATTTCTCCATTGAAGGTTCCTGGTCCTCCTGCCAGTCCAAAAGAGAGGACCTTGAAATCGTACTGTCCTGAGTGTGTTTGGAAGGCAGTTTTGAATTCCTCCCCTTCGGCTAAACGGATTTGATGATAACTGAGGGAGTCCTGGACTAGGGGGTGTCCGGATAGCCGAAATATCATCATTGACCGGACTCCAAGACTATGAAGATACAAAATTGAAGACTTCGTCCCGTGTCCGGATGGGACTTTCCTTGGCGTGGAAGGCAAGCTTGGCAGTACGGATATGTAGATCTCCTACCATTGTAACCGACTTTGTGTAACCCTAGCCCTCTCCGGTGTCTATATAAACCGGAGGGTTTTAGTCCATAAGACGAACAACAATCATACCATAGGCTAGCTTCTAGGGTTTAGCCTCCTTGATCTTGTGGTAGATCCACTCTTGTACTACCCATATCATCAATATCAATCAAGCAGGAGTAGGGTTTTACCTCCATCAAGAGGGCCCGAACCTGGGTAAAAACATCGTGTCCCTTGTCTCCTGTTACCATCCGCCTAGACGCATAGTTCGGGACCCCCTACCCGAGATCCGCCGGTTTTGACACCGACATTGGTGCTTCCATTGAGAGTTCCTCTGTGCCATCGCAATCAGGAAGGATGCCTCTTCCCGTCTTTGAAGACGGTACCGTTGCCAAAGGAGCTTTGGCCACCGGCCAAACTATCTGGCTAGGTGGTTTTCTTATGACCGCCTGTTCGGCCGCCGCTCCGACAATGACCTCTCGGGTCATCAAAAGCGATCTTCACGTCAACTCGGAACTCGCCGAGCAGCTAGATCCGATGGAGCTCTCCTCCGTAAACGAGCTCTTGGATCGCATCGCCGCCCTGGGAGTCGCTATAGACTATGATCAGATTGGGCTTAAAACCGATCTGAGAGAGATCAACTCTCCCCAGGCTACCCACCACGTTGCTGTGGTAGAGGAACAGCGCGGCGACTTTCTTCTATATTAAAGACCAGTTATGTCCAGATTCCTGATCCCTCCTTGCCGGATTCCCGCGGAGGGACGAACGTCAGTCAAGTACTGAACCTAAAGTCAGGCAGCGGACCGGATTCATTGGACAACATCCAGCAATCCAAGATTCCAAATCCGGGTTCCGAATTTAATTCCACCCGCCCACCCAAACACAAGCGATCTATCTCAAATACGGCAAGAGCCCGCTGAAACAGTACATCATTACTGGGCCAGATTCCTTCTAGTTATGGACAGGATAAAGGACTGCCGTGAGGAAAGCGCAATCTCAATTTTCTGCAACAATTGCACGGACAAGGGAATCATGAACGCCATAAGTCATCGCGAAATTACATGCTTCGCCGACCTGGCGTCCATAGTACGAAAGTACTGTGTGATGGAGAGTGCCTGGAAAACCGAAACCAAGTTTTGGGACAATCCGGCTCCAAACACAACCCTAGTCCGAAATAAAAGGGTGCATCATGCTCAAGCACCTGGGACAAAAACCAAAAAGCAAAAAACCCCTAAAGGGCACGGAACCGTACTGGAGGGATGGCTCAGCGGACCCTATAAAATCCATAGTACAGAGGGTGCCACTCCAACACATAGCCTTTGAGCATGTTGGATACTACGGCAGGTGGCCAAAAGTGGCGAAGAGCTTCTAGCCCCAGAGAACCAGCCCAACAGTACCAGTACGGTATTAACAGTCTTCGAGACTTTTGCATCAAATAATATGCGGAAACGAACACTCCGTAGCCTCGCCGAAGTCTACCAAGTAGCAACAATAAATCCATGGAGCGACATGGCTATCACCTTCAACGCCAGCGACGAACCTAAATTCCGAACAGCCCGAGCACCAGCCGCATTGGTCCTCAGTCCAATAGTGGACGGCTTTCGTCTTACTAAGGTACTCATGGATGGCGGCAGCGGATTAAACCTCATCTACGAGGAAACCCTTCGAAAAATGGAAATAGACTGGAGCCGCATTGAGCGAAGCAACACAACCTTTAGAGGAATAATCCCTAGTCGAGAAGCACGCTGCACAGGAAAAATTACACTAGATGTGGTGTTTGGCTCGCCGGACAATTACAGGTCCGAGGAGGTCACGTTCCAAGTGGCCCCGTTCAGCAGCAGATATCACGCTTTATTAGGGCGAGAGGCATTCACAATTTTTCAAGCTATACCCCATTACGGGTACATGAAGCTTAAAATGCCCGGGCCCAATGGAATCATCACTCTTGTCAGTGATCCGGACATAGCACTCCGCGCCGAAAATAAGACAGCCGCACTAGCCCTAGAGGCACTATCTGAAGCCCTAGCGGTAGAGGAACTCACTGCGCTACGCTCCACGGTGAACAGGGATGATGTGATACTCGATAAGAGATCCAAGTCCACCTCTTTTAAGCCAGCAGACGAAATAGTCAAATTCCAAGTCCATCCAACGGACCCCACAAAGACGGCCTCCATTGGGGCACAATTAAACCCTGATGTAGATGCCGCACTACGAGAATTCCTTCGGGAAAATTGGGACATCTTTGCCTGGCACCCTTTAGATATGCCAGGAATCCCACGTAGGTTGGCAGAACATAGCCTAAACATCCTAAAAGGATTCAAGCCAGTCAAATAGGCTCTTCGGCGATTTTCTGAACCCAAAAGACAGGCAATGGGAGAGGAGCTAGCCAAACTATTAGAAGCCGGATTCATCAGAGACATAAAACATCCGGACTGGCTAGCAAACCTGGTAATGGTACCAAAAAAGGACAAATCCTGGCGCCTGTGTGTCGATTTTAAAGACCTTAACAAGGCTTGTCCAAAGGATCCATTCCCCCTTCCCCGCATCGATCAAATCATCGATGCTACCATAGGGTACGATTCATTGTGCTTCCTCGACGCATACTCCGGCTACCATCAAATCAAGATGGCGGAGACAGACCAAGCCGCAACGGCATTCATTACTCCATACGGACCATTCTGCTTCAACACAATGCCCTTCGGGCTCAAAAACGCCGGCGCAACATATCAGCGCATGATTCAGACATGTCTGGCAACCCAGATTGGCAAAACAGTGGAGGCGTACGTAGACGATGTGGTCGTCAAGACCAAACACATCGAAACTCTAGTAGATGATTTGAGGCTCACATTCGACAACCTCCGAGCATATGACATTAAGCTCAACCCAGAAAAATGCGTTTTCGGCGTACCAGCCGGAAAGCTCTTGGGCTTCATTGTATCCGGTAGAGGAATTGAAGCAAACCCAGCCAAGATCCGAGCTCTGTCACAGTTGGATATCCCAAAAGACCTCAAACAAATACAAAAATTGACTGGATGCGTGGCGGCTCTAAGCCGCTTCATCTCCCGCTTGGGAGAAAAGGCATTGCCCCTTTATCGCCTCCTCCGGCGCACCGAACACTTCGAATGGACGGATGCTGCCACGGCCGGACTCGAAGAAATAAAGGCCATACTGGCAACAAATCCGGTCCTGGCCGCGCCCAACTTGGGCGAACCAATGTTATTATACATCGCGGCAACACATCAGGTTGTAAGCGCGGTGCTCGTTGTCCAACGAGAAACAGAAGGACACAAATTCCCTCTTCAAAAACCAGTGTACTACGTATCCACTGTCTTAACTCCATGCAAGTCCCGGTATCCACATTATCAAAAGATAGCGTACGCGGTGTTCATGGCATCCCGGAAGCTACGACACTACTTTCAAGAGTGTTCGATAACAGTAGCCTCCGAAGTACCTCTCAACGACATTATAAACAACCGCGACGCGATGGGCAAGATTGCAAATGGGCCATTGAGCTCCTACCATTCGACATAACCTACAAACCACGGTGAGCTATAAAGTCACAAGTTTTGGCCGACTTCATTGCTGAATGGACCGAAGCCGAACTCCCTAAAGAGTACGGCGCATACTCCAATTGGATCATGCACTTCGACGGCTCCAAAATGTTGGCCGGCTTGGGGGCTGGCGTCGTCTTGACGTCCCCAACCGGAGACACAGTCCAATACGTACTTCAGATAATGTACACGGACTCCAACAATGCAGCCGAATACGAGGCCCTTCTACACGGTCTCCGGATGGCAATCTCCATGGGCATTCAATGCCTAGAGGTCCGCGGGGATTCAAACCTCGCAATATCCCAAGTAAATGGAGACTTTGACGCCAAGGATCCGAAAATGGCAGCCTACCGTAACGCCATCTTAAAAATGTCAGCTCGGTTCGAAGGACTCGAATTCCACCATGTAGCCCGGGATAATAACCAGGCGGCCGATGTGTTGGCACGCATCGGCGCAAAGCGCGACGCCGTCCCTCCAAACATCTTCCTGGAGCGGCTTTTTAAGCCATACGTATTATGGGAAGGGGAGTCCGGAAACAACAACCCAGAACCAACCGCACCGCCCAACACCGAACATTCTGACACAATCGGTGGCTCAGCCAATGAAATAACACCTTCAGCCCACGAAATAATGGTAGTCATTGCCCCATGGATGGAACCATTCCTAGCCTACTTAATTAGGCAGGAACTCCCCGAAGACCAAAACGAGGCCCGCCGCATAGTACGGTGATCTAAAGCCTACAAGGTCCATGAGGGAGAGCTTTATAAGAAAAGCACAACCGGAGTCCTTCAAAGGTGCATCTCCGAAGAGGAAGGGCGAAATCTTCTGGCTGAAATTCACGCCGGACTCGGCGGGCACCACGCTGCAGCCCGGGCCCTTGTAGGCAAGGCCTTCCGTACAGGATTTTATTGGCCGACGGCCCGGGCAGATGCTTAGGACTTAGTCCAACGATGCGTCGGTTGCCAGCTCTTTGCTAATCAAAGCCACATGCCACCCACCGTCCTCAAAACTATACCCATCACCTGGCCGTTCGCGGTCTGGGGGCTTGACATGGTTGGACCCCTTAAAGGGGGAACCCACAAGCAAAAATACCTATTGGTCATGGTGGACAAATTCACCAAATGGATAGAGGCCAAGCCAGTTAAAACGGCCGAATCCGGACCTGTGATAGACTTCATATCTGGGGTAGTACACCGTTATGGCGTCCCCCATAGCATCATCACTGATAACGGCACGAACTTCACGGCCGACGAGGTTAAACTCTGGTGCAAAAATATGGGCATCAAGCTCGACTACGCTTCGGTCTATCACCCTCAAACTAACGGTCAAGTCGAACGAGCAAATGGTCTAATCATGAGCGGCATCAAACCCAGGTTAGTGCGGTCCCTCACGAAATCTAACACGCACTGGGTGGAGGAGCTCGACCCCGTACTCTGGGGGCTGTGGACCACACCAAACCGCACTACCGGATTCACACCATTTTTTATGGTGTACGGCGCAGAGGCAGTTTTGCCCTGCAATATAATTCATGACTCACCTCACGTGCGCATGTACGAAGAAAGAGAAGCCGAGTTGGATCAGTAGGACAGTTTGGATGTCTTAGAAGAGGAGCGCGACATGGCGAAAGCTCGTTCCGCATTCTATCAACATCAGGCTCGAAGATATCAAAGCAGAGAAGTACGGGCCAAAACTTACAATGTTGGCGAATTAGTTCTACGCCTGCCGGACAAGAAAAAGGACAAACTCAAGCCCAAATGGGAAGGTCCCTTCATCATCGACCAAGTCCTGACCGGCGGAGCATACCGTCTACGAAACGCATCGCACAACCGACTCGAGCCGAACCCATGGAACGCAGCCCGTCTCCGAAGATTCTACGCCTAGCGTCGGACTCAGAGTTCGTCTCCTTCCTCCGTCCACATTTTATACTTTAGCTGTCTTTTGTTTCTCTCTTCCTTCCTCCTTTTTTCGTAAAGCCTTTGAGGGCTGATCTGAGCATTGTTCGCACACACTTGACGTGTGGCTCGCACTCATTATACCTGGGGGCTTCTTTAACAGAAGCTTATTTATACGGGCTTCATACCCAACACATGCGTCACATTTCCGCATGTGCCTTTTATTCACCATTATATGCATCGATATGACTTAAGTTTTGGCCAAGCTGGGTTGCCTGGCTCCTGTGCTTACCCCTACGTTCCCGATTGTTCGGCTAGGAGGTAAAGGGAGCACCTCTGCAATTGTTACTGCCGGGTCAGCCGGATGTGTACCTCAGACTGGGTGAAGCCAAAAGCTAGCGTTCTTAAGGGAATATTTGGTCGGTGACTTGAAAAATGATTTCTTACTTATTTATTTATCTGCCCCCAGACGCTTTTCTGCTCTTTTCGCAGTCCGGACATGCACTTTAGGGCATGCCTCCCAGGGAAAGGAACCCCTAATGGAACTATTCTCCCTGGAAGATGTTTCTTACTAACCATGTAATATAACATAACTAGTTGGGCACTTGTCTGATAAAGCACTAATGACCCCTACGCCTGGTCTCCATGCATGCCCCGGTTTTTACGTAACCGCGAGGGTATTCGGACACACTCCGGACTGTTGGGTCCCGAGGTTGAAGCGAAAAGGTCCGCAAAGACAAACGATCTACAATCCGGCTAGAAGGCATTATACATGTCATTTTAAAATACATCGTCAAATTGACTGATTGTACTCCTCTTCAATCCCATCTAACAGGCTGTCTAGTTTACAGTCCCATTGGGAATACTTCACGGCTAACTCTACTTGGCCGTACATCAAGCTCACAGGGATCTCCTTCCCATCGGGCCCCACAGGTCCGACCTCGGCCATGTGGTTCAGATCGGCCTTCGTGTACCGCGTCTTCACCATGGCCCAGGCCTTCCTGGCGCCTTGACGGCAGGCCGATATCTTCCACAGACAGAAGCGCTGCCGTGCTCCCTGAAGCTTCTCCGCAAGCCCTCCAAGATCCTCGGGTAGGGAGACGGACGGCCATAAGGCCTGGGCGACGCCGCTCATCGCCTGCCAAACACGTTCGTGCAGTTGCAGCAGCTCGGGAAGTAGGTCACCCGTTGAACCAGGCATTTCCTTCGCAGGACGACCTGTGAGCACACCTACAGACACATTTCTGTCAATCGACTTCCTCGCTGAACTCTTCTTTTCAAAAGAGTTTGCTCAAGCACTTACTGTAGATGCCGCGACGAAGCCGCCGATTCTCCTTCACGGAGTCAGACAGCTGGACCCGAACATCTTTTAGTTCTTCGCCCAGCTGGGTGTTGGCATCTTGGAGTTTGTTCCTCTCCTGCTACACCCTCATAAGCACCTTCTCGCCGGCCTTCAGCTGACGCAGTAGATGTTGCTTGTCCGGATCTAGTCCGGCACCATCTGCAATATTATTGTCAGACTTATACACACGCCGCACTTCATAAACTGCTTATCTTTTCGAAGTATGCATTACCAGAGGGGGTCTCTGTGGCTCCCCCCGCGGCGGCTAGTGCAGCCTAAAGTTGGGCCTTGCACTCTTGAAGCTCCTGGGACAGGTGGGTATTCTTCTCCGTAAGATCCTGCATATCAATTGATCCTTAAATCAGTTATTCTAACTACTTAAAGTCTCGGGGGCTACTGGCATATATAACTATTAAAATTCCTCACCCGTATGTCTTTCACATACTGCTCCGTGGCTCTGGTTAGACCATCTCAAGCGGCACGGAGGTGCGCGTCTCCCGCATTAAAGGCATTCAGCGCCTCCAGGGAGAAACACGCGTCACGAAGAACTGTCCGGCGGCGCCTGTGATTCATGGCGCTCTCCACCTCAGACCTGGTGGCGGACAGCCTGTCGGCATCCTCCGTTGGAGGAGCATCCGGCTCACGCCTTGTGTTTGCCTCCCCCTTCGGACCAGGCGTTGGAGCCTAGCTGGCGGAGGCTTGATTGGCAACCTCTCCGGACACAGTCCAGTGAGCGCTCTTTCTCCTGGAAAAATCATGAGCGTTAATATACCTCCCAGGAATCCTTCCCTTAAAAACGGTGGTACGTCGTACCATTGCGGCGACGTTTCGATCCGCGCCGCGCTCCTTTTCCGCCTGGTGGGCCGAACTGACCCTTGTTGGTCAGCCGCCGCGGGGTCGGCTTCCCGCCTTAAAGGCACCTCCTGCTGGGCACAGTTGGTATACGGTGGTCAGAAATAAGCATGGATGAGTAATGATGTCAGGACTCCGGTCACAGTTACCTGGGAAGCCGGAGATAAACCGGGGTAGTCGGCCGTAATGGCGACCAAAGCATTGTCCATGCTAAGTTGGTGGAACACCCCATCTATCAGCTCCACCTTTATGTTCGGATCCTCTTCGGAGGCCGGATCAAGGGATCATCCCGGATCCTCGGGTTGTGGAGTCAGGCTGTGTATGCCCTCTACGTCCCGGCGCAGCTCCTGCGTCGAAATCACGAAGTGAGACACCTAACTTTGGGAATATGGATCGGATAAATAAACGTCCGCTCACCTAGCTCCGAGGGTTATTCATGGAGAATCCATTCAATGGACTCGCACGGAGGAAGTCCTCCTTCTCCCCCTTGTACAGGCCGGACAGGATCTTCACCAGATCGTCAACCGATCCCGGCCCCTTGCGGCCATGATGGGTGGCGTCATCCTCCCCGTTGAAATCCCACATGGGGTGGCCCCTATATTGGAGCGGCTGCACCCCTCGCATGATGCACGTGGCCATGACTCCAATCATGGTCAATCCGGAATGAGCCAGTAACCTTATCCGGCCCATCAGATATTGGACGCCCCTATCATTCTCCCGTTGAGGGCTCCGCGGGCGCCAGCTCAGGCGTTTCTTCAAAGGAGCGTTGCTGAACTCCGGGAGGCCGATCCGAACTGGGTCCAGCAGTGGGGCGTCTTCCATATAAAACCATTCCGAAGGCCAGTCTTCGGACGCCTTCTTCGGGGTTCCGGATAGATATCCGGTCCCGGCGATGCACCATATTTTGGCTCCGCCCACTTGATATATCGACCCCTCGTGAGAACGGGGTACGAGGCAAAACAGTCTCTTCCACAACGCGAAATGGGCCTCGATGCCCAGGAACAGCTCGCAAAGGGCTACAAAGCCCGCGATGTGCAAGATGGAGGCGGGCGTAAGGTGGTGAAGCTGGAGTCCATAGAACTCCAGGAGCCCCCGGAGAAACCAATGTATGGGAAATCCGAGTCCCCTTATCTGATAAGGGACGAAGCATACCCGCTCTCCTTTGGAGGGATTGGGGACGTTCTCCACTTGCTTTCCACCCTTGTAGGTGGCCAGTCCGGCTCGAACCGGAACCATGAAGGCTGGGGGGAGGTATCCCTCTGCTCATCACCATGAAGGCTGGGGGGAGGTATCATGAACAAGGAAATATAATAATAACTCATTTGTTATTGCCTCTAGGGCAGACATGATCGTGTCCCCACCGCTCGCCACACTTGAAGCATAGCCCACGGGCATGTTGATAGTCCCGTAGCGCCTTGATCTTGGTTGTATCTGCTCGCACCGCCTCAGTACCGCGACGGTCTATCGCTGGTGCAGCCGGAACTGGCCGTGTTGGTGGTGGAGGTAGAGGCAGGGGCATGCCCGCACGCGGGGCGGGCTCGGGTGGCCTTGGTAAGTTGCTGAACACGCCGTCAGCCACTTCCTCCTGGAGTAAAGCCAGCGCGCAGGCCGTATCCAAGTCCGGTGGGCGCTGAACTAGCACCTCTGATATCCTTCCGCATGCCCTCGACAAAGCGAGTCAAAAAGTAAAATGGGTGAATCGAACCAGAATATGAGGATAAGTGATTGATAATTAATTCAAATTGCTCGATGTATTGCGCTACTGAGGACGTTTGGCGGACAGTGTAGAACTATCTGATCATCATTTGGTGCCGATCATGCCCGAAACGAGTACAGAGTAATGCAGTGAACGAATCCCAATCGTAATCTCCCAGCCTTTTTTGAATGGACTGCAGCCATACAGATGTCGCCCCGAAAAATTCAGAGCGGCCATGGGAACCCAGAAAGATTGCACAATACCAAACATCTGAAAATATTGCTCACAAAGTGTCTTCCACAGGTTAGGGTTATCTCCTGTGAATTGCAGAAATGAGATCGAGGGGTGGGTTTGACCCAAGCCTGAGAGCAACTGACTCGCATGTGCGAACGGAGCTAAAGGGGAAGGTGGAGTCGCCAGGGCATTGAACTGACCAGATGCCGGAGGCAGGGGCAGTGTCTGGAACGACGCCGCCGGGGCCCCCGTGGTAGGTTGAAGACATCGTGGCCTGTGGGCCCTTGAGGAGCGCCGACCGCGCCGGTACCGGCTCCGATGTGGGCGCCGGTCGTTGTTGGTGGGGTGTATGGTGGTGCTGGCGCCCGGTTGCCCTCGACCTCCTTGGTTGGCGCTGGTCGCGCGAGCTGGAGAGCGGCCACCGCATCACCCAGATCGGCGATGCACTTCTCCAGATCGGGCCGCCAATTGACGAGCTCATCGATCTTGGCTGTGGACGCCTGGATCTCGGCGATGACCTTGTTCTGGGCCTTCAGGGTGTTGTCGAGGCGATCGAGGAAAGCCTCAAACGATGGATCCATGGCTACTAGCTGTGATCTCGCCTATCGCACGCGCCACGTCTCAATGATTTGGGCCAGAGTGCCGGAGAAGAAGAGGGGTGGATTGGTCTTTGATACCATGTGTAAGAGTAGGGATCGGGATTGTCTAATAGGAGGAGGATTATCACTGGTTCAATTGGTTACAGAGATTACACGAATTGGGGGAATCGGTAGCTAGGGTTCTTGAGCGAGAGGAATTGGGGATCGGTAGCCGCCGTGCCTTCTGATCCACTGGATGGGTATCCAGTGTTGGGGAACGTAGCAGAAATTCAAAATTTTCCTACGTGTCACCATGATCTATCTATGGAGAAACCAGCAACAAGGGGAAGGAGAGTGCATCTACATACCCATGTAGATCGCTAAGCGGAAGCGTTCAAGAGAACGAGGTTGAAGGAGTCGTACTCGTTGTGATCCAAATCACCGGAGATCCTAGTGCCGAACGGACGGCACCTCCGCGTTCAACACACGTACAGCCCGGTGACGTCTCCCATGCCTTGATCCAGCAAGGAGAGAGGGAGAGGTTGAGGAAGACTCCATCCAGCAGCAGCACAACGGCGTGGTGGTGGTGGAGGAGCGTGGCAATCCTGCAGGGCTTCACCAAGCACCGCGAGAGAGGAGGAGTACTTGGGAGAGGGGGAGGGCTGCGCCAGAACTTGGGGTGTGCCTGCCCTCCCACCCCTCCACTATTTATTGGTGGGGGGAAGAGGGGGCCGGCCCCCTAGATCCCATCTAGGGTTGGGGCGGCGGCCAAGGGGGGAGGAGTGCCTCCCAAGTTAAGTGGAGGCCCTCCCCCTTAGGGTTTCCCCCTTCCCATGCGCATGGGCCTTGGGGGGGCTGGTGCCCCTAGCCCATTAAGGCTAGGGCGCCCCCCTACAGCCCATGCTACTGTATTGGACATGGTGGAACAATTTCCGGACCTCCAGACCCCTCCGGAATCCTTCGGAACCTTCTGGAAGCTTCCCGGTACAATACCGGAAAAACCCAAACTTTTCCCGGACCCGAACAACAACTTTCCATATATAAATCTTTACCTCCGGACCATTTCGGAACTCCTCGTGACGTCCGGGATCTCATCTGGGACTCCGAACAACATTCGGTAACCACATACAAACTTCCTTTATAACCCTAGCGTCATCGAACCTTAAGTGTGTAGACCCTACGGGTTCGGGAGACATGTAGACATGATCGAGACGTTCTCCGGTCAATAACCAACAGCGGGATCTGTATACCCATGTTGGCTCCCACATGTTCCACGATGATCTCATCGGATGAACCACGATGTCAAGGACTCAATCGATCCCGTATACAATTCCCTTTGTCTAACGGTATTGTACTTGCCCGAGATTCGATCGTCGGTATACCGATACCTTGTTCAATCTCGTTACGGGCAAGTCTCTTTACTCGTTCCGTAACACATCATCCCGTGATCAACCCCTTGGTCACATTGTGCACATTATGATGATGTCCTACCGAGTGGGCCCAGAGATACCTCTCCGTTTACACGGAGTGACAAATCCCAGTCTCGATTCATGCCAACCCAACAGATACTTTCGGAGATACCTGTAGTGCACCTTTATAGCCACCCAGTTACGTTGTGACGTTTGGTACACCCAAAGCATTCCTACGGTATCCGGGAGTTGCACAATCTCATGGTCTAAGGAAATGATACTTGACATTAGAAAAGCTTTAGCATACGAACTACGATCTTTGTGCTAGGCTTAGGATTGGGTCTTGTCCATCACATCATTCTCCTAATGATTTGATCCCGTTATCAACGACATCCAATGTCTATGGTCAGGAAACTGTAACCATCTATTGATCAACGAGCTAGTCAACTAGAGGCTTACTAGGGACATAGTGTTGTCTATGTATCCACACATGTATCTGAGTTTCCTATCAATACAATTATAGCATGGATAATAAACGATTATCATGAACAAGGAAATATAATAATAACTAATTTGTTATTGCCTCTAGGGCATATTTCCAACAGCCAGTCGGTGGGAGTGACTTAAGTAGCAGTCGCAGTCCGTGGGCTTCATTGGGTCCACTCCAGCCCGGTATTACGCGGGTTGGGCCGCCGGGCCCGGGGTGACCGCTGGCCAGTTGGCGATCCCCGCGAGCCGCTGGCCTCTGGGTCCCACTGGTCGGTGTCTTCTGTGGCAGAGGGGGCGCTGACACGCGGTTGCCCTTCCTCCGTCCCTGGGAGCTCCTAATTGGCGTTGCGGGCGCCAGTTCCCCTAGCTGGCACTCACGCACCATCTCCCTGTGGACTGGCCCATATAGGTCGCTGGGCATTCGGGAGAAGCAGGATTCGATCCGTGCCCGCCAACATCCTGGCCAAAGATAATAACCACTGCGCCACATCATCTCTTTGTCTATTCGAAGGACAAAATTGTATTTGAGCCTCTTGTTACAAGAACCTTAAATATGTGAGGCAATTCCAGTCTATTATACATATTATTTTACAATAAAAGTGAAAAAAAGAATTCATAATACAAAGACGTGAACTTGAACAAATTTGACATATTTAAAAAGGTTCATACAAAAAATAAAAATGCTCATCATTTCTGAAAAACAGTCATAAATTTAAAAAGTTCATCAATTTGAAAAAAACAGTTCACAAATTTGAAAAAAGGTTCACCATTTTCAGAAAAAGTTGATCGGATTTGAAAAAAAGTTCATGAATGTGAAAAAGGTTCATCAATATTTTTTAAAAAGTTCATCAATTTTGATAAAAAGTTCACCAATTGGAAAAGGTTCATTGACTTTTTTTTGAAAAAGTTCACCAATACTAAAAGAACTTCATCGATTTTTTTTTAAAAATCATCAAATTTGCAATATAGTTCAGCGAATTTGGAAAAAGTTCATCATATTTCAAAAAAGTTCATCAAAATTGATAAAAGTTCATCAATTTTTTGAAGAAGAAGTTCATGAATTTCAAAAAAGTTCATCGAACATAGGAAGTAAGAAAAAAAGAAAAAGAAAAAACGAAAACAGAAGAAATAAATAAATAAATAAAGACATAAATAGATGAAAGTTTGCATGTCCAGTTGGAATGGCAGGGTGGATACTGCAGTGTGTTATTAAATAGGACGTCCCATGGGCGCCGAAAAGGGTTTGGCCGTTTACAGGTCCATACACTTAAAATAAAACTAGTCAACCGTTGGTATTATGAAAAAAACATTCACAAAAAATGAAAAAAAATGTGAATTCATAAATGTTCATGGATTTTGAAGAACAGTTCATCATTTTCTGTAAAACATTTGTGCAATTTTAAGAAAAGTTCATGGAATTTGAAAAAAATTCGTGCAATTTTAAATAAATTATCGGATTTGAAAAAAAAGTTCATTGATTTTGTGAAAAGTTCATCAAATCTGAAAAAGTTCATCAAAATTGGAAAAAGTTCATCGGATCTGAAAAAAAGTTTATCGGATTTTAAAAAGGTTCATCAGATTTGAAAAAAAAAACATTGAATCTGAAAAAAGTTCATCGACATTGAAAAGGAATTCATCGATTTTTGAAAAAGTTCACGGAAGTTGTAAAAGGATCAGAAGAAACGGAAAAAGAAAAAGAAAAAAACCAAAGTGAAATATAATAAAATAAAAGACTGAAGTATATTTTCACACATGCGTTCGTGGCTGGTTGGCTGGAGCCTAGCGCTCGCAGGGAAGTTTCTCTAAAAACAGATAGAAAAAATACCAGCAAAACGGGCCGAGCCCAGTTAACGCGGCTGTAGGCGCCGGTTAGCAGAAACAGTAATAACCGGCGCCTGCAACAGGGTTTGCCTCCGTCCCTCGCTTGCGTGCGAACTGCTGCTAGGTCGTCCGTCCGTCGTGGGCTCTCGTGCCTCTTTTTTTGAGCACTAGTGGGCTCTCGTGGCTGAGTGTGAATCAGTAGCTGAGCGCCTGGGCCTTGGCTATGTCAAAGGCACACCCCAGGCCTAGGCCCTGGAGGCCTGGGGGTGTAGATCCGGGCCGCACGTAAGGAAGCGGGAGCAACTAACTTTTTTTAACACAGTACAATCAAAATCGCTCACATACACGAGTATACACTCATCCCTATGAACACACACACACATACACACTATCCCTATGAGCACCTCCGAGAGACTGAGGCAACACAACATCTGGAGATTTTACGAAGTCACCATAGGCGTCTCGCAGTCGACGGGAACGTCTCCTACCACAGAATGAACATAGCCAGAAGGCTGAAATAAATTCAAGAATAATATGAGCACCAAAGTCATGGACTTGAACCCTGATGGGCTGGGCATACCACTATCCTTCTAATCACCCAACCATAGATCGGTTCGCGGGAGCAACTAACTAAGGAGTACCCCTTGCGGGGGCCTCTCGAGGGTCACTTTTGGTGGGCCGAGAGCGCATCACTTGGCGCGGTCTCAGCCGCCCCTATGTGTCGTGTCCAAGACGCTCCCTCGGGTTCTTTTTTTTATGCATTTTCGGGTTTTACATGGAGTTTTTTGGCTTTTCAATTTTTGTATGGTTTTTCCTAGGTTTTGAAAAAATGAAGTTCAAAAAGAAAGGAAAAACGTGTTTTTTCTTTGGTGAGAGGCATAATTTTGCTTTCCGTGAAGGCACAAGTTGCATTTGCGAGAGGCATCGCTGTGCCTCTCGGAAAGAGAAAAAATATGTGCTTTTTCATTCTCGAGAGACACAAATTTGCTCCCATGAAAGGCATACCTGTGCCTCTTCGAAAGGGAAAGACGTGTTTTTTTGTGAGAGGCACATATTTGCTTCTCGTGGAGGCACAAGTTTGCTTCTACGAGAGGCACAATTGTACCTCGCGGAAAAGGAAAAAAACACATAAAAAAAGTTCTTCCATGGAGGGCATAGATTTGCTTCGTGTGGAGGCATAAATTTGCTTCCGCGAGAGGTACCGTTGTGCCTCTCGAAAAGGGGAAAAGGTGGGTAGGGGGAGGGGTTTATGCTTGTGGTTCGGGTTTTTCTCTTCTATTTTGTGTGAAAAAAGTTTGTCAAAACCTATTAAAATGTGATCTACTTTCAAAGAACTCGACGCGGGAAATCCAATGATGAAAACAGCTCGCGATTAGGACGTATGATTTAAGAAATAAAATATTTTAAATAAACGAATATAGAAAAAATGAAAATTCCGAGGTTGCGATAAGTGGCGCACATGTAGTGCGTCACTTGTCATAAACTGAAAGGTGGGAGTGATCTTTGCCAAGTGTACCCTTAATTAGTGATTTTGTAGGGAAGCCTCGCGTCAAGGGGAGCGCACATGCGCCAGCCCAGGCGCGAGGGAAGCCATGACCTCGTTTCTTTGTTTTTTTTCTTCTTCTTTTTCTTTCCTTTATAGTTTCAAATGTTCTAAATAAATGTACTACAAAAATTACTTTACATAAAATATTTGAAAAAATGTTAATCAAGCTTTTGAAAAATGTTAAATGTATATAGAGAAAATGTTTCTGTACATGGAAAATGTATAGAAAAATATACAATATGTGTGAAAATTTGATCATGTATTTATAAACATTAATCAAACATTTCAAAAATGTTAAACAAGTTTTCGCAAGATGTCAATCAAGCATTTGAAAAATATTACTGTACAGGGAAAATATCGAACATGTATTCAAAGAATATTTAACATGTATTTGAAAAATATTAATCAAGCATTTAAAAAATGTTAAATCTGTATGGAAAAAATGTTCACCATGTATTATAAAAAGTTAATCTTGTATTGTATTAAAAAATGGTTAAACTTGGATTTGCAATTTTTTACTCTTGCATCTAAAAATGTTAATCAAGCATTTGAAAAATATTAAATGTATATAGAAATAAATGTTGACCATGCATTAAAAAATATTAATTTTGTATTTGAAAAATATTAATCAAGCATTTGTATTTCCGGACTGAAGGTAATTCAAGGTGACAGTACAAGCCTTCGTCCCTTGGTTTTACAATTGATAGGGAAATTACAGAAAACTCTTAGTGAGGCCACGTCTACGGGAAAACCCTTAATTACCATAGTCGTAACCTGCAGGGAGACTACGGTGGTGGCATGAGTGGCATGAAGTCTACAATAGAACATGTCATGCACCCGGCTCCGCCCAGTGTAAACTTCAAGAGTGGCTCAAGTATCTAGATAATACTATGTTGTTGCATAGGTTGCGTTAGAAGTATGCCAATGGAAATTCCTGACTCCCTGAGAACGCCTTACTCATATGTCAGTTCAATTGTCACGTTTCTCACTATTCTTATTTCTGTTATATTATTTACTTTAAGTCCACACTTCACCAAAACCAATATTCATCCTCCGCCCTCACTTTGCTTTGAGTCTATAATTACTTGCAAGTACAATTTCATAAGTCAATACGAGAGACAAAAAAACTCAATTCATGTGGTCCCCGTGGGATCGATATTCTTACTTCGAAAAACTACAACTAAATCATGTGCAGTTGTAGGCCATCACCCAGGAAGGCGGGTCCACCACATGGCCGTCTCGGTCCACCCGTCATGGACATGTACCGACTGTAGCAATCGCGCGCCCTCGCTCCACACATCATCGACTTGTCAGCTGATTGTAGCGATCGCGCGCCCTCGGTCCACCCGTCATCGACCTACGAGTCAGATCGCCAGGGTTCAAGCTGTCCGGGCAGATCAGATGGCTCGCATCGGCTTCGAGAGCCTCCCGCCGTAAGCCCCGGCTGGCAACGGACGGTTGGGAGGCTCCCTTTGCCCTTGATGAGCTCAGGAAGGCGGGTACTCCACCATCTTTTATAGGAGTAATATGTTACTTCGTCTCTCCCAGCGTGAGTGCCTGATTCCAAGCGTTGCGCCGCCTAACGTTTTCCATCTCGCTTCTCGGCATTGGATTTTCTTCACCGTGCCTACGGACCATGAGTTTCCCAACGACGACTTCTTCCCGACGTCGACAAACTTCACAACATGACGCTGCGACAACAAACACTTCTTCTGTTGGGGCGTATGATTATTTATCCCTTTTGTTCTCGATTGCATGACTAGTTTTGATTATCATGTTTTATTTACCATTTTCCTGAATTAAACTTCATGAAAAATTGCTCAAATATTCAACAGCAGCCTTGCGAGAGGGGATTCAGACCTAACCACTCGAAGCAATTCTAGTCGAAATTTGTCCGGGAACTGCATTCACAAGAAAATTATAGCCAGCACCTCAAAACAAATGTCCCTTTTCCCCTGGGCTCTGGCCTCTTGGTAGCAGAAGCAATAGGTATCTATACACGCAAATTTAGTACAGTACTTATCAAGATTAACCCGGTAACAGCCTTACTCAGTTTCTCCTCTTCACTAATTGCAAGAAGCCTCCTGGAATGGATCAAAGGAAGGATGATGCCTAGCTCGGTACTCATTGCAAGAAGTAGCCGGAGAGGAAGAAGGCGAAGCCGACAAGGAGGCTTCCGTAGATGAGTAGCGTCTTCTGGCCAGAGGTGAGCGAGTTGCCGCCGAGCCCGAACTGCTGGTTCTGCGCGAACCCGGCGATCTCGACGCTCTTGCTGTCGAAGAAGGACTGCGCCGCGCCGCACGTCGGGCACCGCCAGTCGTCCGGCAGCTTGTTGAACGGCAGCCCCGATGGCACCGGATAGGACGGGTCTCCCTTCGCCTGGTCGTACAGGTAGCCGCAGGACCGGCACTCGTGCACCCCCGTGTTCAGCACCGCGAACTGCTCCTCAAACCGGCGGGGGTCAAGCTTCGGCCTGTCCTCCTCCGCGTCCAACTCCCCCGGCAGTGGCGTCGCCAGGTCGCCGCCGGAGGCGGCGGTTGCATCTTCTTGTTTGGTCTCGAGCGCGGTGTCCAGCGGCTTGTCGTCCTTGGAGACGTCGACGGAGTGGAGCGTGAAGTGAAACGATGAGGTCAGTGCGGTGGTCAGGGGCTTATGGGTGTGGAGGAGCAAGGGCGCTGGTGGCGCTCTTGGGCTCTTGGACGCCACCATGGATGGGTGGATTAGCCTTGCTGTGGCCATTGCCATTTTAGCTAACCCCTTATTTTCTCTTTCCTCTCTCTCGCTCTCCGGTCCAAGGTAATGGAGGTGAGGGGAGGGAATCCATCGCGCAGGATATGCTTTGGTGTGTTGATGCTAAGGCAAAGGGAGGATAAGGTATGTGTGCACCAGGGCTGGACCCGTCACATGCACTTTGGAGAAATGTTTCGGGACTGCGCTCAAAATTGCTAGACTGAAATAAGTTACAAGCTGGGCCAACCGACTAATATTCCCGTGAATTTCAAATTAAACACCCCTAAGGCCCCGCTTGGAATAGGGGTAAATTTATACACCCGTGTTACTTTTACAAGTGTATTTCATCAGCCATGTTTGATTTTCAACCGGAAATGAAAACGACCGATTGAGGTCTGTATCTTTTACAGGTGTAAAAGTGTGCAAAACGACAATCCAATCAGGCCCTAAGGATGTGTTTGTTTGCCAAGTATTTTCTTAAGTTTTTCAAGATACTGTGGTATTCTTGAAAAACTATGGTTCCAAATATTTTTTAGGTGTTTGGCCCTGGTTAAAATT
The DNA here is from genome assembly GCF_018294505.1 of Triticum aestivum. Classification (NCBI taxonomy): domain Eukaryota; kingdom Viridiplantae; phylum Streptophyta; class Magnoliopsida; order Poales; family Poaceae; genus Triticum; species Triticum aestivum. The sequence goes on along the minus strand of NC_057807.1, from coordinate 113,925,684 downwards.
TTAGTATTATATTAATATTATAAACATGGTATCTGTTTGCAAAAAAAAAAAACATAGTACGTTTACAGTATTTTAAAAAAGTCCAGGCCTCTTTTTTAGACTGCCCATGGTGGGAGTAACTTCATTAATAACATAGAGTCCAACTCAGCAAATTTGCTTATGTGACAATGATTTAATGAGTAGAGAGATGATTTGAGTAATATAACTAGTTACTCATACTATGGGTAACATCACACGTACCAAAACAAGATGAGTTACAAGCTAATAAATGAAATGTTGCATGACACTACACATATGTTACTCTTCACTATAGAGGTAGTAACATAGACTATTAGCATATGCATGTTACTAGTCTAAGTTACTCCTCACTATGAGTAGTCTTAAAAAGGGGAAGACATGATGTTGACTAAATACAAACACACCGTACATCCAAACTGACCCTCGGGGTGTGGATGTTTGGTCCCTAGGTGGAAAAAAATACAAGAAAAGTAAACAATGTTCAAAAGTATTTTTGAAATAAACTTGACTTTCTTTTACACCGTATGTAATTTTTCATCAACCAAAACCCAGTGTTGACTTCTAGGAAAAAAAATAATATTGCTATATACAAGACACTATTCGCACTATTTTGACAAAAAAAATGTTTTCTTTGCCTTGAAGTCAACGCTGGATTTTGGTTGGTGGAAATTTACATATTAGTGCAAAAAAGTCAAGTTTATTCTAAGAGAACTTATGAACTTTTTTGTGATTACTATTTTTTTCCCAATTTCTCGATGTATACACACCTAGGAACCAAGGGGTATTTCCCCTGGAGCCCACCTTTATAAATGCAATCATCAGGACAAGTCAACCACATACAAGCATTAGAGATATCAACTTAAGATCCGGCACATGCCAAGTACAGACCACGAAGGTCGGGCCAAAAGGCACATAGATCACCCAAATGACATCGAAGGAAGAATAAGCTATGGTCTAGGAAGTGCGGACAGAGCAGGGGCAGTAGTTAGGGCGTTGGCGAAAGCGGAATGGAGATGATCATGGAGACGATGTCGAGATTTCCAGCTTTAAGGAGAGGACTCCAATACTGCAGTGGGGCGGCCATTTTGAACAAGTAGTCAACAGGGAGAGTCATCCAAAAAGACCAACAGAAAGCAACAGAACAAGCCAAACCACACAAGGGAACTCGAACTGTTGATGGCGATCCCGTGAACCGCCCTCGAATGATCCCTCAAACAGAAGACTGAAAGCACAACATCTCTACTTGGTTGCAAGCGTACGGTCTTCACGATCCGGCAGCGCTTCACCGTCGAGAGCTAATCGTCGCCGGAGAATTAGAGAAAGGAGATTAGAACCACACTGGACTTCTAATTATGTGGATTAGAGGAACTAGGTCAAGTTCTAAGTAGTCAACTAGGACCAACTAGAACTAGAACTAGAAGAACTGTAGGAGTCTTCAAAACTTGTGTATCAAACAGTGCCAACACCTCAAGTATATATAGGTTGGGAGGGGAGGAGGAGCACCACACAAGGGGAGGAATCCTCCTCCCCTTGCATAGGCCCTAGGGGGAGGAGGATTCCTCCTCCAAGTCCAATTCGGCCTCCCTCAAGGGGGAAAGGGCGCGCCACCCCTCTGTGGACCTTGGTGGCCCAATTCTCCCTCCACCACTTGGCCTTTTTAGGCTCGTTGATATTAAATTAAATATAAAATCCATCTGACAATTACTAGAGCATATTATATATAATTTAACATCACCAGAAACATTTTCCACGTATATATTAATTACCGCTAATACACGGTATTGCCCGATAAACTCTGAAACCCTTACGGTGACCCCAAAACACTTACGGTTCCTCTCAGAACTATTATGAATATTAATGAAGCAATTCCACAAATAAATCCTCGACACTCTCATCCTACTAACACTCAACATATCATGATTACCTTAAGCTTGTGACCTCGTAGGTTCGGTAAACCATAGACATGAATGAAACCCCTTCGCTCAATGACCGATAGCGGAACCGTGGATGTCCATATCGATCCCTATGAGCACACTCATGACATTCGAGTGAACCTTTGGTTATTATGTGATGCTCCCTTTGCTTTTATATACTTTACAATACCCTGGGTGCATCGATATCCTCCTGAGTCATGCACATGATCACTATACCATTGATCATGTTGCCGGTTTTGTTCTCCTTTCTCGTTGAAGTGTTCCAGCATCCCCGTGAAATAGTCACATATGTCTGGCCAGGTGATGATGGATGCCATCACACCGAGAGGGCCCTAAGAATATCTCTCCATCATCGGAGGAGCAAATCCCACTCTCGAGCTATTTAGTCCCTTGTCAAACGTTCTAATGAACCCGTAAGTTGTCATTTTGATCACCGTGTTACTGATGACGTTTGAGCAACCGCAGTGTCTATCATATGGTAGGAAGTGACTATGATACCCTCATGGTCTGAGGAACTGAAACACATGCTAACACCCTGTGTTATAATAATTGATCTCAGACGATATTATCTCAAAGTATAACAAAAAATATTGGGTCGATTCAATATAATCATTCTTCTAACGTCATACTCTCAATATTGTTCTAGGAGTATCGATACACTTAATGATAACCTAAGATCCGGAAAACATGATCACCAACAACACTTGAGCCAGTCTTAGAGGCAAGATCAGGAACCTATACTTTTCTATTTAACATTTCACACGTGCATATGAGTTTTCAACTGAATCGCATATTCCAGAATTATAGCAGTTATAACAGGAAATATAAACTCGTACGGGTTAATGACGGTGTCCCTGATAACCCACAAGTATAGGGGATCAATTGTAGCCTTTCTCGATAAGTAAGAGTGTCGAACCCAACGAGGAGCTAAAGGTAGAACAAATATTCCCTCAAGTTCTATCGACCACCAATACAACTCTTCGCACACTTTACGTTTGCTTTACCTAGAAAAAGTATGAAACTAGAAGTACTTTGTAGGTGTAAAGGGATAGGCTTGCAAGATAATAAATAACACGCAAGTAAAAGCTAGGGGCTGTTTAGATAAAGAAACAATTAAGTTAGTTTCAGTAGAGAGCTTTTTGTCACAAGAAAGTTATTTGTCCCTAGGCAATCGATAACTAGAGCGTAATCATTATTGAAATTTTATATGAGGGAGAGGCATGAGCTAACATACTTTCTCTACTTGGATCATATGCACTTATGATTGGAACTGTAGCAAGCATCTGAAACTACCAAAGATCATTAAGGTAAAACCCAACCGTAGCATTAATTATTAAGTCCTCTTTACTCCCATACGCAACAACCCACTTACTCGGGTTTGTGTTTCAGTCACTCACGCAACCCACAATAAGTGAACCATGAACAAATTATAACACCCTATAGCAAGGATCCCTCACGCTTGCGCGACACGAAGAGCACCATGGGACATCACCAATAATAAAACATACAACTCAAACCAATCACGATCATCAATCAACCCATAGGACAAAATGGATCTACTCAAACATCATAGGATAGCCACATATCATTGGATAATAATATATAGCCTTGAGCACCATGTTTAAGTAGAGATTACAGCAGGGAGAAGAGGTGTTATACCGCTGCATAGAGGGGGAGAGAGTTGGTGTTGACGGTAGCGAGGTTGTTGGTGTAGATCGCCATGGTGATCCTTGCCCGACGGCACTCCGGCGCCACCGGGAGAGAGGGGGAGAGCCCCCTCCTTCTTCTTCTTCCTTGACATCCCCCTAGATGGGAGGAGGGTTTCCCTCTGGTCCGTTGAGGGAGTCCTGGATTAAGGGGTCCTCGGACAGCCGGACTATATGCATTTGCGGATTGTTGGACTATGAAGATACAAGATAGAAGACTTCGTCCCGTGTTCGGATGGGACTCTCCTTTGCGTGGAAGGCACGCTTGGCGATTCGGATATGAAGATTCCTTTCTCTGTAACCGACTCTATGTAACCCTAGCCCCCTCTGGTGTCTATATAAACCGGAGGGTTTAGTCCATAGGACAACAACAATCATAACCATAGGCTAGCTTCTAGGGTTTAGCCTCTATGATCTCGTGTAGATCAACTCTTGTAATACTCATATCATCAAGATCAATCAAGCAGGAAGTAGGGTATTACCTCCATCGAGAGGGCCCGAACCTGGGTAAACATTGTGTCCCCCGCCTCCTGTTACCATTAGCCTTAGACGCACAGTTCGGGACCCCCTACCCAAGATCCGCCGGTTTTGACACCGACATTGGTGCTTTCATTGATAGTTCCACTGGGACGTCGAAGATAGGGTTGATGGCTCGCCTTGTTATCAAGGACAACATCACCTCCGGGGGAGCTCTGGCCTAAGGCCAAACTCTCCGGCTGGGCGACTTCGTCTTGACCGCCCGTTCGGCTGTCGCACCGACCATGACTTCTCAAGTCATCAAAAATCGCCTCTGCGTCAGCTCGGAATACACCGAGCAGATGGATCCAACGGAGTTATCGTCTTTAAATGGGCTCCTAGATCGCATTGCCTCTCTAGGAGTCGTTTCAGACTACAATCGGATTGGGCTTAAACCCGATCAGAGAGAGATTGAATCTCCGCCGATCACCCATTAGATAGCAGTGGTGGAGGAGGGACCCAACAACTCTTCCTCCATATTGAGGACGAAGTATGTCCGGATTTCCAAGCTCATCAAGCCGGATACATGTCCATGGGAAGAAGCGCCCCGAACTCCGAACTTAGAATCGGACTGTGGGCCAGAAAAATTGGTTTACATCTCGGAGTCCGAACTATTAAGTTTGGAAACTCCTCAAGCTCTGGGTCACAAATCAGATCTTGGTTCGGACTTAAATCCACCCACCCGCCCAGACTCAAGCAATCTTTCCCGCATCAGACAACAGTCCCAAGAGACTGTACATCACTTTTGGGCCAGATTCCTCATCGTGAAGGACAAGGTCAAGGACTGTTGCGATGAAGACGCAATCTCATTATTCTGCAAAAATTGCACGGACAAGGGACTCCTCAATGCCATAAATCGCCGTCACATATCACGCTTCGATGACTTGGTGATCATAGTACAGAAGTTCTGCGTGATGGAAAGCGGCTGGAAAACTCAGGCAGCCTTTTGGGATCCACTGGCTCTCGCTAAACCCCTCGTCCGAACAAAAAGGGTGTACCCACGTAGGTCGCCCGATCCAATTGCGAAGAAATCAAAGCCCACTTCAGGGCGCGCAACCATTTTGGAGGGATGGCTCGATAGGCCATGCAAAATACACACCACACCGGATACCATACCAACACACAGCCTTAGAGCATGTTGGATACTTCGGCAGGTGGCCAAGAGCAGCGAGGATCTCCTCATAAAAAACACCGCAGAGCAACATCCCACAGAACACAACGCTACAGTATTGACAGTCTTTGAGACTTTTGCCTCAGGTAATAGGCGCAAGAGAGCACTCCGCGGCCTCGCCGAAGTCTGCCAAGTCACAGCAATACAACCCTGGAACGACACGGCCATAACTTTCAGTGCCAGTGACGAACCGCAATTCAAGACAGTCCGGGCACCAGCCGCCTTAGTCCTCAGTCCAATCATGGACGGCTTCCTGCTTACCAAAGTGCTCATGGACGGTGGTAGCGGACTAAACCTCATTTACGAGGAAACTCTCAATAAAATGGAAATAGACAGGAGCCGCATTGAACAAAGCAGCACAACCTTTAGAGGAATTTTTCCCAGCGGGGAGGCACGATGTGCGGGAAAGATCACACTCGATGTGGTATTCGGCACACCGGAGAATTATCGGTCCGAAGAAATAAACCTTTCAGGTGGCCCCTTTCACCAGTGGATATCACGCCTTGTTAGGGCGGGATGCGTTTGCGAGCTTCCAAGCTATACCCCATTACGTGTACATGAAGCTCAAAATGCCTGGGCCCAATGGAATCAGCAACCTTGTCAGTGATCCGGACACATCACTCCGCGTCGAAAATAAAACAGCCGCCTTGGCCCTCGAAGTTTTGTCTGAAGCCCTCGCGGCCGAAGAATTAACCGCACTACACTCCATAGTGGATAGGAACGACGTGATACTCGATAAGCGATCCAAGTCCACCTTCTTCAAATCAGGAGATGAAATAATCAAATTCCAAGTCCACCCAACGGACCCCTCGAAGACAGCATCCATCAGGGCACAACTGGACCCCTCAATTGACGCTGCACTGCATGCGTTTCTACGTGAGGATTGGGATATTTTCGCCTGGCACCCTTCCGATATGTCGGGGATCCCACGCAGGCTGGCCAAACACAACCTTAACATACTGAAGTGATACAAGCCGGTCAAGCAAACACTACGACGCTTTTCAGAACCCAAACGACAAGCCATGGGAGAGGAACTAGCCAAGTTACTTGAGGCCGGATTCATCAGAGAAATAAAACACCCGGATTGGCTAGCAAACTTGGTGATGGTGCCAAAGAAGGATAAATCCTGGTGCCTATGTGTCGATTTCAAAGACCTCAACAAGGCCTGCCTAAGGATCCCTTCCCTCTCCTACGCATCGATCAGATTATCGATGCTACCGCGGGACATGACTCACTGTGTTTCCTCGACGCATACTTCGGATACCATCAAATCAAAATGGCGGAGTCCGATCAAGCCACAACGACATTTATAACCCCATACGGGCCCTTCCGCTTCAACACTATGCCTTTCGGGCTCAAAAACGCTGGTGCCACCTACCAACGCATGATTCAAACATGCCTAGAGAAACAAATCGGCAAAACAGTTGAACCATATGTCGACGACATAGTCATCAAGACCAGACATGCCGAATTGTTAATAGACGATCTAAGGCTCACATTCGATAACCTCCGAACATATGACATTAAGCTCAATCCAGAAAAATGTGTTTTCGGCGTTCCCGCCGGAAAGCTGCTGGGCTTGATTGTTTCCAATAGAGGAATTGAAGCAAACCCAGCTAAAATCCGAGCTTTGTCATAGTTGGATACCCCAACAGATCTCAAACAAATCCAGAAGCTAACTGGTCGCATAGCAGCTCTAAGCTGCTTTATCTTTAGATTAGGAGAAAAGGCATTGCCACTCTATCGCCTCCTTCAGCGAACCGAACACTTCGAGTGGACGGACGCGACAACGGTCGGACTGGAGGAAATAAAGGCTCTTCTAGCAAGCAATCCAATCCTGGCCACGCCGAACGTTGGCGAACCCATGTTGTTATACATAGCTGCAACACACCAAGTTGTGAGCGCGGTGCTCGTCGTTGAACGAGAGGAGGACAGACACAAATTCCCGGTTCAGAAGTCGGTATACTACGTGTCCACTGTCCTCACACCATGCAAATCCTGGTACCCACATTATCAAAAAATAGCATACACAGTCTTCATGGCATCCCAGAAATTACGACACTACTTTCAAGAGTGTTCAATCACGATGACTCTGAAGTACCACTTAATGACATAATAAACAACTGCGATGCCACAGACCGGTTTGCCAAGTGGGCTATCAAGCTTCTCCCATTCGACATAACATATAAACCACGACGAGCCATTAAATCCCAGGTACTGGCGGATTTCATCGCAGAATGGACAGAGGCCCAACTCCCTAAAGAGTACTGCGCATACTCCAACTGGATCATGCACTTCGACGGCTCTAAAATGCTGGCAGGTCTCGGGGCAGGTGTTGTCTTAACATCCCCCATGGGAGATACAGTCAAATACGTACTCCAAATATTATACACAGACTCCAACAATGCAGTCGAATACGAGGCTCTGTTGCATGGTCTTCGGATGGCCATCTCCATGGGCATCCAGCGCCTAGAAGTGTGTGGGGGATTCAAACCTCGCAATATCTCAAATAAATGGAGACTTCGATGCCAAAGATCCAAAAATGGCGGCATATCATAATGCCGTCCTAAAGATGTCAGCTCGGTTCGAGGGGCTCAAATTCCATCATGTGGTTCGAGAAAACAATCAAGCGGCAGATGTCCTCGCCTGAATCGGCGCTAAGCGCGACGCTGTCCCACCTAACATCTTTTTGGAAAGGCTTTTCAAGTCATCCGTGGTGTGGGAAGGGGAGACCGGCAACATCAGTCAGGATCCGACCACATCCCTAGATTCCGAACACACAGACATAATCGGGGGCTCTGCCACCGAAATAACACCTTCAACCCATCTCATCATGGTTGTTATTGCCCATGGACCGAACCCTTTTTGGCCTACCTTAATAGGCACGAACTCCCCGAGGACCAAAATGAGGCACGCTGCATTGTGCGCACTCTAAAGCCTACTAGGCCCATGATGGAGAGCTTTATAAGAAAAGCGCCACTGGGGTACTTCAAAGATGTATCTCCGAGGAGGAAGGGCGGCAGCTCGTGGCTGAAATTCATGCCGGCCTCGGCGGTCACCACGCCGCAGCTCGGGCCCTTGTAAGCAAGGCCTTCCGTACAAGTTTTTACTGGCCGACGGCTCGAGTAGACGCACAAGACCTTGTCCAACATTGTGTCGGATGCCAGCTTTTCGCCAACCAAAGCCATATGCCACCCACCTCTCTACAAACAATCCCCATAACTTGGCCTTTCGCGGTCTGGGGGATTGATATGGTTGGACCCCTTAAAGGAGGAAGCCATAATAAAAAATATTTGTTGGTCATGGTGGACAAATTCACCAAATGGATAGAAGCCAAACCAGTTAAAACGGCAAAATCTGGACCCGTGATAGACTTCATATCAGGGGAAGTACACCGTTACGGTGTCCCCCACAGCATCATCACCAACAACGGCTCCAATTTCACGGCCGATGAGGTGAAAACTTGGTGCGGCAAGACGGGCATTAAGCTTGATTACGCCTCCGTCTATCACCCTCAAACAAACGGTCAAGTCGAGCGAGCCAATGCTCTTATTATGAGCGGCATTAAACCTAGACTAGTGCGATCCTTAAATGAATCAGACGCACACTGGGTTGAGGAGCTTGACTCCATACTCTGGGGGCTGCGGACCACGCCAAATCGCACTACCGGATACACACCCTTCTTCATGGTGTACAACGCAGAGGTTGTGCTGCCCTGTGATATTATTCATGACTCACCTCGAGTGCGCATGTACGAAGAGAGAGAGGCCGAGCTCGATCGGTAGGACAATTTAGATGCCCTGGAAGAGGAGCGCGACGTCGCAAAAGCCCGTTCTGCATTCTATCAACAACAGGCTCGCAGGTATCAAAGCAGAGAAGTACGGGCCAAGACTTATAATATTGACGAACTCGTTCTACGTCTACCGGAGAAGAAAAAGGGCAAGCTCAAGCCCAAGTGGGAGGGTCCCTTCATTATTGATAAAGTTCTCACCGGAGGAGCGTACCGACTGCGGGATGCATCCGATAATCGCCTCGAGCCGAACCCATGGAATGCAGCCAGACTCTGAAGATTCTACGCCTAGCGCCGAACTCCCCGTTCATCTCCTTCCCTCTGTTGCTTTTGATTTTATTTTTAGCCCTCCTCTCGCCTTTCCTTTTTGAAAAGCTCTAACGCTTTATTGTGGCTAGACTACACATTTTTAACGCACTAATTTTCAAGTATGTGCGCTCATTATACCTGGGGGCTTCTTATACAGAAGCTTAATATAATTATCTTTAGGGCATCAAGCCCACTGCATATGCGTCCTTTCTCCATATGCACCTTTTCTTCGCCATTATATGCATCGATATGACTTAAGCTTTGGCCAAGCTGGGTTGCCTGGCTCCTGTGCTTATGCCCTACGTTCCCGTTAGTTCGGCTAGGGCATAAAGGGAGCACCTCTGCGATTGTTACTGCCGGGTACTCTGGACGTGTACCTCAGACTGGGTGAAGGCGAAAGCTAGCGTTCTTAAGGGAATATTCGGTCGATGGACTAAAGATGCTTTTTACCTATCACAATGCAAACCCCCAGACGTTACATATCCTGCGCTTTTTGATCGCAGTCCGGACATGCACTTTAATGCATGCATACCCAGGGAAAGGAACCCTTAACGGAACTATTCTCTCTAGAAAATGTTTCTTACTAACCATGTAATATAACATAACTAGTTGGGTACTTGTCTGTTCAAGCAATTATGACCCCTACGCCTGGTTTCCACGCATACCCCGGTTTATATTACTGAGCGGGTATTCGGAAACACTCCAGACTATCGGGTCCAGAGGCCGAAGCGAAAAGGTCCGCCATCACAAATGTTTTACAATCCGGCTAGGGACAAATATGTCAATTGAAGTACATAGTCATTTAGACTCAAATGCTTCTTCTTCTATGCCATCCAACATGTTGTCTAGCCTACAATCCTGTTGGGAATATTTTGCAGCTAATCCTACCTCGTCATATACCAGATTAACGGGAATTTCTTTCCCATCTGACCCTACAGGTCCGACCCGGGCCATATGATTCGGATCAAGCTTGGTATACCTTGTTTTCACCATGGCCCAAGCCTCTCCCGCCCCTTCTTGACAGGCAGATATCTTCCATAGTCGGAAACATTGCTGCGCTCCCTTGAAAAGCTGAGCAAGCTCCCCCATACTTCGTGGCAGGGAGGCGGATGGCCACAAGGCCTTGGCGACACTCCGCATGACCTGCCGAACTTGCTTGTGCAGTTGTGAAAGCTCTTGTAGCAGATCGCCTGAGGATCCGGGCATCTCCTCTTCGGGACAGCTCGTCAGCATACCTACAGACATAACTCTGTTAGTTCCTATCTTTACCGAACTATGTAAATGTTTGTTTGAGAACATACTAAAAATGCCGCGCCGAAGCCTCTTATTTTCCTTCACGGAGTCAGCCAGCTGGGCCCGAACATCTTTCAATTCTTCACCCAGCTAGGTATTAGCATCTTGGAGCTTGTTATTCTTCTGTATGACCTTGTAAGTACACGCTCGCCAGCGGCTGCTTGCCTTAGGGCCTCTTGCTCACCCTTTTGTGGGGATCCCGGATTCTGTTCCGCATTATCTGAGGATTTTGGTCATCATATATTGTTAGCATTACTAGTTTATCAACACAATATTGTTTTTCTCAATTCGGGAATACATACCAGTTGATGCCTCTTCGGATGTTGACAGCTTGGCCATAGCGGCCGTCAGCTGGATTCGACACTCTTCCAGCTCTTGAGACAACAGGTTGTTCCTCTCTGAGAGAACCTACATGTACAATGATCCTTAAATCAGTTGTACTAACTGCTTTAAGTCTCAGGGGCTACCGATATACATAATTATCAGATTTTTATATTTACCCGTATATCTTTCAAATACTGGTCCATGGCTAGGCTCGGATGTATGCATCACCCGAGTTGAAGGCATTAAAAGCCTCGTCTGAAAAAACAGGGTCACAGAGTGCGGCAGGCCGGTGCCGATGATTCATGGCGCTCTCCACTTCAGAAATCGTAACGGACATTCTGTCCGGATCCGTATATGAGGAAAGTCCGGTGTCACTCCTGTATTGGCCTCCGTCCTCGAGACTGGGCTTGGAATCCGGCTAGTGGAGGCACAGTTGGCAGGACCCCCGGACATAGTTCAGCGGATGTTCTTTCTGCTAATACACAAACGATAGTGTCATACTTTAAGATGACAAACCACGGAGCATATTTTAAACCATACCTTGATACGACTCCAACGTATCTATAATTTTTGATTGCTCCATGCTACTTTATCTACTGTTTTAGGCAATATTGGGCTTTATTATCCACTTTTATATTATTTTTGGGACTAACCTATTAACAGGAGGCCCAACCCAGATTTGCTGTTTTATGCCTATTTCAGTGTTTCGAGGAAAAGGAATATCAGACAGAGTCAAAACGGAACGAAATCAACTGGAGAAGTTATTTTTGGAAGGAAAGCAACCCAGGGAACTTGGAGTGCACGTCAGGGGAGATACGGGCTGCCCACGAGGGTGGGGGGCGTGCCCACCCCCCTGGGCGCGCCCCCCTACCTCGTGGGGCCCCCGTAGCTCCACCGATGTACCCTCTGCACCCATATATACTCCTGTACCCTAAAACTTCCAGAACAGAAGATAGATCGGGAGTTCCGCCGCCGCAAGCCTCTGTAGCCACCAAAAACCTCTCGGGAGCCTGTTCCGGCACCCTGCCATAGGGGGAACCCATCATCGGTGGCCATCTTCATCATCCCGGCGCTATCCATGACGAGGAGGTAGTAGTTCACCCTCGGGGCTGAGGGTATGTACCAGTAGCTATGTGTTTGATCTCTCTCTCTCTCTCGTGTTCTCTCTTGTGTTCCTCTATGGCACGATCTTGATGTATCCTGAGCATTGCTATTGTAGTTGGATCTTATGATGTTTCTCCCCCCTCTACTCTCTTGTGATGAATTGAGTCTCCCCTTTGAAGTTATCTTATTGGATTGAGTCTTTTATGAGAACACTTGATGTATGTCTTGCTGTGATTATCTGTGGTGACAATGGGATATCATGTGCCACTTGATGTATGTTTTGGTGATCAACTTGCGGGTTTCGTGACATTGGGAACCTATGCATAGGGGTTGGCACACGTTCTTGACTCTCCGGTAGAAACTTTGGGGCACTCTTTGAAGTACTTTTATGTTGGTTGGATGAATCTGAGATTGTGTGATGCATATCGTATAATCATGCCCACGGATACTTGTGGTGACAATGGAGTATCTAGGTGACATTAGGGTTTTGGTTGATTTGTGTCTTAAGGTGTTATTCTAGTACGAACTCTTTTATAGATTGATCCGAAAGAATAACTTTGAGGTGGTTTCGTACCCTACCATAATCTCTATGTTTGTTCTCCTCTATTAGTGGCTTTGGAGTGACTCTTTGTTGCATGTTGAGGGCTTGTCATATGTTCTATCTATGTTATTATTGTTGAGAGAACTTGCACTAGTGAAAGTATGAACCCTAGGCCTTGTTTCCTATCATTGCAATACCGTTTACGCTCACTTTTATCATTAATTACCTTGCTGTTTTTATTATTTCAGATTACAAAAACCTATATCTACTTTCCATATTGCACTTGTATCACTATCTCTTCACCGAATTAGTGCACCTATACAATTTACCATTGTATTGGGTGTGTTGGGGACACAAGAGACCTTTTGTTATTTGGTTGCAGGGTTGCTTGAGAGAGACCATCTTCATCCTACGCCTCCTACGGATTGATAAACCTTAGGTCATCCACTTGAGGGAAATTTGCTACTGTCCTACAAACCTGTGCACTTGCAGGCCCAACAATGTCTACAAGAAGAAGGTTGTGTAGTAGACATCAAGCTCTTTTCTGGCGCCGTTGCCGGGGAGGCTAGGTAAGTGAAGGTATATCTTTAGATCTTGCAATTGAATCTTTTTTGTTTCTTGTTTTAGCACTAGTCTAGTTTATAAAAGAAAACTACAAAAAAAATGGAATTGAGTTTGTCTCATACGCTTCATCTTTTAATATCTTTCGTGAGTATGATGGAAAGGAAAATTGTGCTCAAGTGATAGAAGAAGAAATCTATAAAATGTTTGGCACTAAATCTTTGTATGATGAGCATGATTGCAATGTTGTTAGTATGAATTCCTTGAATATCCATGATGCTAATGATATGCAAAGCCACAAGCTTGGGTAAGCTATGTTTGATGAAGGTGATATTTTTTGTCCCCCAAGCTTTGATGAGCAAATTTACTATGATGAAAGCATGCCTCCTATCTATGATGATTATTGTGATGATACATATGCCATAAAGAAGAATTTTGCTTCTGTGGAGAGTAGTAAAATTTCTATGCTTGTAGATCATGAAAAGAATGCTTTAGGTGCTGGTTATATTGTTGAATTCATTCATGATGCTACTGAAAATTATTATTAGGGAGGAATATATGCTTGTAGGAATTGCAATAATATCAAGTTTCCTCTCTATGTGCTTAAAATCTTGAAGCTATGCTTGTTTTACCTTCCTATTCTTGTTGATTATTGTTCCCATAAGTTGTTTGCTCACAAAATCCCTATGCATAGGAAGTGGGTTAGACTTAAAAGTGCTAGTCATATGCTTCATGATGCTCCCGTTATGTTTCAATTCTTATCTTTTATGTGAGCATCATTGTCATCATCATGCCTAGCTAGAAAGGCATTAAAGAAAAGCGCTTGTTGGGAGACAACCCAATACTTATCCTTACTGTTTTTGTGTGTTCACATGATTATGCTACTGTAGTAATCATGTTTTATAGCTTTTGTTTCAATAAGTGCCAAGTAAGACCTTTAGGATGGCTTACGGTGATAGTTGTGTTGATCCTGCTGAAAATCAGAAACTTTTGCACCCAGTAAATTAGTTTTGTTAATTCACAGAAACGTGATTCTGATCTGATTCTTTTTTCTCTGGATTGGTACATAAATTGCTTAGGACTTCCTAATTTGGTAGGATTTTTGGAGTTCCATAAGTATACGTTTGATACAGATTACTACAGACTGTTCTGTTTTTGACAGATTCTGTTTTCTATGTGCTTTTTTGCTTATTTTGATGAATCTATGAGTAGTATCGGAGGGTATGAACCATAGATAAGTTGGAGTACAGTAGATATTACACCAATATGAATTTAGAATGAGTTCATTACAGTACCTAAGTAGTGCTCTTGTTTTCTTATACTAACGGAGCTTACGAGTTTTCTGTTGAGTTTTGTGTTGTGAAGTTTTCAAGTTTTGGGTAAAGATTCGATGGACTATGGAATAAGGAGTGGCAAGAGGCTAAACTTGGGGATGCCCAAGGCACCCCAAGGTAATATTCAAAGGACAACCAAGAGCCTAAGCTTGGGGATGCCCCGGATGGCATCCCCTCTTTCGTCTTCGTTCATCGGTAACTTTACTTGGAGCTATATTTTTATTCACCACATGATATGTGTTTTGCTTGGAGCGTCATTTTATTTTGTTAGTATTAGATTGCTTTTATTTATAATAATGTTTTGAATCTTTAGTTTCAATAAATAAGTCAAGGATAGCCTTTGCCATGCTTATTTTGCTAGTATACATGTTGCTGTTTGAAAAACAGAAAGTTTACCGCTGTTGCAAAAATTCCCTAGAAAAGTCAGAGAGTGGTATAATGTTGAATATTTTTGCATATTGAGCTCTGATAAATTTATTACAGTGGGAATTTTAGTTCATAATTTTTGGAGTCAGGGAAGTATTGATACTCTTGCACTCTTTACAGACTGTACTATTTTGGCAGATTGCTGTTATGGTTGCATTGTTTGCATATGTTTGCTTGTTTAATGGTTCTATTTGAAGATAGGAGTATTAAATATGCAGAGGCATTTAGTATTCAATGTTGAATAATTATTTAAATGATTTGTTATAGTAGAAAATGATAAGGTTTTGCATTGGTTTATACTAACCTATCTCACGAGTTCTTGTTGAGTTTGTTGTGAATGAAGCTTTTGATAAAAAGAGAAACCATGATATGAGAGGAATTAAGGAGACACAAAAGCTCAAGCTTGGGGATGCCCAAGGCACCCCAAGATAGTATTTCAAGAAGTCTCAAGCATCTAAGCTTGGGGATGCCCCGGTAGGCATCCCACCTTTCTTCTTCAACAACTATCGGTTAGTATCGGTTGAGCCTAAGTTTTTGCTTCTTCACATGAGTTGTGCTATCCTTGCAATGTAGTTTTCTTTAGCTTTGCTTGCTGTTTGAATAAAGTATCAAGATCTGAAATTATTAACTGGGAGAGTCTTCACATAGTTGCATAATTATTTAGCTACTCATTGACCTTCACTTATATCTTTTAGAGCACGATGGTGGATTTATTTTGTAGAAATTAATGAACTCTCATGCTTCACATATATTATTTTGAGAGTCTTAAAGAGCATGGTAATTTGCTTAAAATGTTAATATACTTAGTGTTCAAGATATGTGAAACTTTATTTTGAGTGAATTGGATACTAAGATAGGTTTGATGCTTGATAATTGTTTTGAGATATGGAGGTGATAATATCAAAGTCGTGCTAGTTGGGTAATTGTGAATTTGAGAGATGCTTGTTTAAAGTTTGCAAGTCCCGTAGCATGCACGTATGGTTAAAGTTGTGTAACAAATTTGAAACATGAAGTGTACCTGGCTTGTGCATCCTTATGAGTGGCGGTCGGGGACGAGCGATGGTCTTTTCCTACCAATCTATCCCCCTAGGAGCATGCGCGTAGTACTTGATTTTTGATGGCTTCTAAATTTTGCCAATAAGTATATGAGTTCTTTTGAC
This sequence comes from Triticum aestivum, assembly GCF_018294505.1. Lineage (NCBI taxonomy): Eukaryota > Viridiplantae > Streptophyta > Magnoliopsida > Poales > Poaceae > Triticum > Triticum aestivum. Next base: position 113,909,497 of record NC_057807.1, on the reverse strand, counting down.
TAATGTTGAGTCCATGGATTATACGCACTCTCACCTTTCCGCCTTTGCTAGCCTCTTCAGTACCGTGCATTGCCCTTTCTCACCTTGAGAGTTGGTGCAAACTTCACCGGTGCATCCAAACCCCGTGATAGATACACTCTATCACACATAAACCTCCTTATATCTTCCTCAAAACAACCACCATACCTACCCATCATGGCATTTCCATATCCATTCCGAGATATATTGCCATGCAACTTCCATCATCATTATTATGACATACATTACTTTTGTCATATTGCCATTGCATGATCATGTAGTTGACATCGTATTTGTGGCAAAGCCACCATGCATTATTCATACATGTCACTCTTGATTCATTGCACCATCCCGGTACACCGCCGGAGGCATTCATATAGAGTCATATTTTGTTCTAAGTTTCGAGTTGTAATTGTTGAGTTGTAAGAAAAATAAAAGTGTGATGATCATCATTATTAGAGCATTGTCCCAAGTGAGGAAAGGATGATGGAGACTATGATTCCCCCACAAGTCGGGATGAGACTCCAGACAAAAAAAAGAAGAAGAAAAAAAAGCAAGGCCAAAAAAAGAGAAAGGCCCAAAAAAAGAGAGAAAAAGAGAGAAGGGACAATGCTACTATCCTTTTACCACACTTGTGCTTCAAAGTAGCACCAAGATCTTCATGATAGAGAGTCTCTCATTTTGTCACTTTCATATACTAGTGGGAATTTTTCATTATAGAACTTGGCTTGTATATTCCAATGACGGGCTTCCTCAAAATGCCCTATGTCTTCATGAGCAAGCAAGTTGGATGCACACCCACTTAGTTTCTTTTGTAGAGCTTTCATATACTTATAGCTCTAGTGCATCCGTTGCCTGGCAATCCCTACTCCTCATGTTGACATCAATTGATGGGCATCTCCATAGCCCGTTGATTAGCCTCGTCAATGTGAGACCTTCTCTTTTTTTCTTCTCCACACAATCCCCATCATCATATTCTATTCCACCCATAGTGCTATATCCATGGCTCGCGCTCATGTATTGCGTGAAGGTTGAAAAAGTTTGAGATTATTTGAGTATGAAACAATTGCTTGGCTTGTCATCGGGGGTATAGAAGTTGGGAACATCTTTGTGTGACGAAAATGAAGCATAGCCTAACTATATGATTTTGTAGGGATGAACTTTCTTTTGCCATGTTATTTTGAGAAGACATGATTGCTTTGATTAGTATGCTTGAAGTATTATTATTTTTATGTCAATATGAACTTTTGTCTTAAAACTTTCGGATCTGAATATTCATATCACAAGTAAGAAGATTTATATTGAAATTAGTATCACTCCGCATCAAAAATTCTTTTTTATCATTTACCTACTCGAGGACGAGCAGGAATTAAGCTCGGGGATGCCTGATACGTCTCCAACGTATCTATAATTTTTGATTGCTCCATGCTACTTTATCTACTGTTTTAGGCAATATTGGGATTTATTATCCACTTTTATACTATTTTTGGGACTAACCTATTAACCGGAGGCCCAACCCAGATTTTCTATTTTATGTCTATTTCAGTGTTTCGAGGAAAAGGAATATCAGACGGAGTAAAAACGGAACGAAATCAACTGGAGAAGTTATTTTTGGAAGGAAAGCAACCCACGGAACTTGGAGTGAACGTCAGGGGAGATACGGGCTGCCCACGAGGGTGGGAGGCGCGCCCACGCCCCCGGGCATGCCCCCCTACCTCGTGGGGCCCCCGTAGCTCCACCGACGTACCCTCTGCACCCATATATACTCTTGTACCCTAAAACTTCCAGAACAAATGATAGATCGGGAGTTCCGCCGCCGCAAGCCTCTGTAGCCACCAAAAACCTCTCGGGAGCCCATTCCAGCACCATGCCGGAGGGGGAACCCATCACCGGTGGCCATCTTCATCATCCCGGTGCTATCCATGACGAGGAGGGAGTAGTTCACCCTCGGGGCTGAGGCTATGTACCAGTAGCTATGTGTTTGATCTCTCCCTCTCGTGTTCTCTCTCGTGTTCCTCTATGGCACGATCTTGATGTATCCCGAGCTTTGCTATTGTAGTTGGATCTTATGATGTTTCTCCCCCTCTACTCTCTTGTGATGAATTGAGTTTCCCCTTTGAAGTTATCTTATTGGATTGAGTCTTTTATGGGAACACTTGATGTATGTCTTGCCGTGATTATCTGTGGTGACAATGGGATATCATGTGCCACTTTATGTATGTTTTGGTGATCAACTTGCGGGTTTCGTGACATTGGGAACCTATGCATAGGGGTTGGCACATGTTCTTGACTCTCCGGTAGAAACTTTGGGGCACTCTTTGAAGTACTTTTATGTTGGTTGGATGAATCTGAGATTGTGTGACGCATATCGTATAATAATGCCCACGGATACTTGAGGTGACAATGGAGTATCTAGGTGACATTAGGGTTTTGGTTGATTTGTGTCTTAAGGTGTTATTCTAGTATGAACTCTTTTATAGATTGATCCGAAAGAATAACTTTGAGGTGGTTTCGTACCCTACCATAATCTCTATGTTTGTTCTCCGCTATTAGTGGCTTTGGAGTGACTCTTTGTTGCATGTTGAGGGCTTGTCATATGTTCTATCTATGTTATTATTGTTGAGAGAACTTGCACTAGTGAAAGTATGAACCCTAGGCCTTGTTTCCTATCATTGCAATACCATTTACGCTCACTTTTATCATTAGTTACCTTGCTGTTTTTATTATTTCAGATTACAAAAACCTATATCTACTATCCATATTGCACTTGTATCACTATCTCTTCGCCGAACTAGTGCACCTATACAATTTACCATTGTATTGGGTGTGTTGGGGACACAAGAGACTTTTTGTTATTTGGTTGCAGGGTTGCTTGAGAGAGACCATCTTCATCCTACGCCTCCTATGGATTGATAAACCTTAGGTCATCCACTTGAGGGAAATTTGCTACTGTCCTACAAACCTGTGCACTTGTAGGCCCAACAACGTCTACAAGAAGAAGGTTGTGTAGTAGACATCATACCTCCTTGAGGACCGCTCCGCCATGTCTTTGTTCGCCTTTCTTTTTAAAGGCCTACCCGGTACGGGCGCCCCTTGTTGGTGAGTCGCCTCGGGTTCGGCTTGGCGCGTCCATCGTCTTCCCTTTAGAGTGTAAGAATTGCGCGGTGGGTAAGATGTAAGGAATAAATCTTTTCAAGAAGATAAGTCTCTTGTTTACTTAGATGCGATACAGGGAGGAGGCTGAGATAGTCAGCGATGATGGCCACCTCTATGCCATCACAGCTCGCCTAGTGAAACACCCCTTCCACGAGCTCCACGAATATATCCGGATCCTCTTCAAATCCGGGGTCAAGGGCCCGGTTACGGTCCTCTGGCTGTGGTGCTGGGCTATGGAACTCCCTGGTTATTTTTCGCCATTCCTGTTATAAGTAGACATAGTAAATATTTATGAAAACAAAGGATTAGGGAATGAATAGAGTAGAACAATGGATGGAAGCTCACCCAGCTGGGAGGGTTGTACATCGAAAATCCATCCCGTGGCTTGATGCGGGCGAACTCCTCTCTTTCCCCCTTGTACAAATCAGACAGTATTTCCACCAGAGCGGTGGTGGAGTCCGGACCCTTTTGACCACAGCGGGTGGCGTCGTCTTCTCCATTGAAGTGCCACATGGGATGCCCTCGGTATTGGAGTGGCTAAACCCCCCGCATTATGGATATTGCCATAACCTCGACTATTGACAATCCGGACTGAGCGAGTATTCTTATCTTGCTCATCAATTGAAGGACCTCCCTGCTATCTTCCTTTCTGGGGCTCCGGGGACGCCAGTTAAGGCGTTTTTTCAGCGGAGCATTTGTAAACTCAGGAAGACCCATTTGGATTGGGTCAGGAAGGGAGACGTCCTCGATATAAAACCACTCGGAGGGCCACTCTTTGGGTGCCTTCTTCGGTGTGCCAGATAAGTATCCGGTCTCGGCGATGCGCCATATCTCGGCTCCGCCCAATTGGAATATTGATCCCCCTTGATTACAGGGGACGAGGCAGAATAGCTTCTTCCGTAGCTCGAAATGGGCTTCGCAGCCCAGAAATAGCTCACAAAGAGCGACGTAGCCTGCGATATGCAGGATGGAGGAAGGTGTGAAGTTCTGTAGTTGGAGGCGGTAGAACTCCAGAAGCCCGTGGAGGAACGGATGGATTGGAAATCCGACGCCCCTCAGCAAGTAGGAGATGAGGCATACTCGCTCCCCCCTAGATGGGTTGGGAAAGTTCTCCGCCTGCTCCCCGCCATCAAAAGAAGCCAATCCGGCTCGAACGGAGACTAGATATGCAGGAGGTAGGTACCCTTGCGTCTGCAGCTTCACTAATCGGCCGTGGGATACAATGCACTTCTCCCAATCGCTCGGTTTGGTGTTGCGAGAGCGGGAGGAAGAGCTGCGAGCGCCAGCCATGTTGGAGTGGTTTTTTCGGGCACGCTCCGATGATTCCTCGCTTGGGAAAGATGGCGTGGATCAGATCTGAAGATCCCCGTCTCTTTAATAGACAATTTATTTACATGGCCAGGGTGGCAAATGTAAAAATGCTCCAACTTCTTGCATTCGCTTGACACATGGAGGCTGAGACCGTTAAGGTGCAGAAGCTGATGAGCGTAACATTAAATGGGGAACCGGACACTACTTTTTACAATAGGTACTTTGAAGAATTCGGGGAAGGAACCCGCCTTGCAATGCCGAAGACAATCTGCGCGCCGGACTCATCGTCATTGAAGCCTGATTCGGGGGCTACTGAGGGAGTCCTGGATTAAGGGGTCCTAGGATAGCCGGACTATATGTGTATGCCGGATTGTTGGACTATGAAGATACAAGATAGAAGACTTCGTCCCGTGTCCGGATGGGATCTCCTTTGCGTGGAAGGCACGCTTGGCGATTCGGATATGAAGATTCCTTTCTCTCTAACCGAGTCTATGTAACCCTAGCCCCCTCCGGTGTCTATATAAATCGGAGGGTTTAGTCCGTAGGACAACAACAATCATAACCATAGGCTAGCTTCTAGGGTTTAGCCTCTACGATCTCGTGGCAGATCAACTCTTGTAATACTCATATCATCAAGATCAATCAGGTAGGAAGTAGGGTATTACCTCCATCGAGAGGGCCCGAACCTGGGTAAACATTGTGTCCCCCGCCTCCTGTTACCATTAGCCGTAGAGGCACAGTTCGGACCCCCTACCCGAGATCCATCGGTTTTGACACCGACATCCGTGAACTCCATGGCGGCGGAGGGGCGGGAGCTCGTCCGAGATTGGATCTATCTCTATGTTTCTCTTCTGTTTCGCGACCCCTTTTCTGGCCTTTCACCGTTTCTCAAATATCCGAAGATTCGTAACTCCCATTGGGCTGAAATTTTAACATGATTTTTATGAGGATATAAGCTTCTTTGCGGCTGAAGGACACCTCCAACTGACCTATGGAGTGGCTACAAGCTTGCCAGGCACACCACTTGAGCTTGTGGGCCCTCGGGCATCATCTCGCGTGATTCCGCTTCCCAAAAATCACATATATTCCAATATAATTCTCCGTAAATTTTTATGGCGTTTGGACTTTGTCTACGAAACAAAAAGCATGCAACAAACAGGAACTGGCACTGGATCAATATGTTAGTACAAGAAAATCATATAAATTGTTGCCAAAAGTATGTAGACCCTAGGGGGGAGGTTGGTAGGAGTTAACCATCGCGCGCCCCTGAACTCCACACAAAGGAGGACACTCAATAATAAATCATGCTCCAAATTCTTAGCATAACGAGAGACTATGCGTGCATGCTTCGGGAATCACAAACCTTAACACCAATATTCTTACTAAACCACAATAATTCACTAGTACTTCCCACATATCACCATATCTATATCTCAAAACTATTGCAAGGAATCAAACATATCATATTCAGTGATCTACAAGTTTTATGTAGGATTTTATGACTAACCATGTGAATGACCAATTCCTGTTGACTCTCTAAACAGATATAAGTAAAGCATGAGAGTTTATTTCTTTCTACAAAATACTTGCCCACACTCTAACAAATATAAGTGAAGCAAAAGAACATTCTACAAATGATGGTTTTCCTATGTAGAGAAACATACATCCAAACTTCAAATGATATAAGTGAAGAACATGAAGCATTCTATAAAGCCATACTCAAAAGATATAAGTGAAGTGCAAAGAGAATCCTATAAATCAACGAAGGACTATCTCGTACCAGCATGGTGCATCTATAAAAAGAAAAAGAAAAAGCACAAGACGCTCCAAGAATTTACACATACCATGTGAACAAAAAAACCGAAACATACCGATAATTCTCAAAGAAAGATGGGATGCCTTCCGGGGCATCCCCAAGTTTGACACTTGAGTCTCCTTTAATATTTACTTAGGGTGCCTTGGGCATCCCCAAGCTTGAAATTTTGCCTCTCCTTATTCTCCTCATATTGATACCTCCTCGATCTTTGAACACTTCATCCACACAAAACTTAACCGAACTTTTTATTAGAGGGGTTAGTACATATAACATAAAATCCCTTTCATGTCCTGCTGTAACATTATTGTATAATTATAATCAAACATTCCCCATTGTATGCTACCACATCTATGGCTCTCAAGTCAAGCTCAACAAGATTTCAAACATAAGCAAATAAGAAACTATAACAACAATCTGTGAAAACAGGACAGTCCGTAAAGATGCAGATGGTACATATACTTATGTAACTCAAAAAATTCTGATAAACAGGACAAAATAAAAAAATTACATACCAGTACCAAGTAAAATTTTTAGAAACTTTTGACATTCCAGTAAAAAATGTAAATTCACGCACTAAAGCCAAAGTTTTTGTTTTTGCACTTCACATACCAAACAAGCAATTCAAACATCCTAAAGGCAAATCATGGCAAATTATTTTTATAATGCAATGGATTTGTACAAGGGGATAATTATTTTTGTTGAAAAGTTTCTGTAATTCAACATTCACAAAGTTTCCATAGGCATGAACAAGTTCAAGGATATCCCCCACTTCAACGGTGCTCGTCTTCCTCACTTTCACTTTTCTTTTTGAAAAGTTCTTAGGTTTCCCTCTATATTTTTTGTTTTTAAACTTTCTAAAAGCACACAATAGAAATAAATGACTCTCTAAAACTTCTAGATCGTCCCCCAGGCAGCGCTTTCTTTAAAGCCATCAAGCTAGGCCTGTAGAGCTCAAGTAATTGATCCACCCGGATCCCAAGGTAAATCAAAGCCAATCTTAATTAACAATGATTTGTAAATTCATAGTGAGCACGAAGCAACATATATCATGCAAGTCATAAAAGAATAATTCATGCACATCAAGTAAAGGCCAATGCATAGTATAAACAGTTTCCTGCAATTTTATCATATTGGAAACATAGAGAGGCGGAGATGTAGTTCCTCCCTCGTAATAATTGCAAGTAGGAGCAGCAAGCACACGCATATTATATCCATAAAAATCATCATGACCAATAGTAAAAGACAATCCATTAATATAATCCTTAATAAGCGCAAACTTCTCTGATATAGTGTAGTAAGGATAATCAAAAAGATAATAGGACTATCATGTGTGGGTGCAATGGTAACAATTTCATTCTTAACATAAGGAACTCTAGCAAGTTCATCTCCATAATCATAATTCATATTGGCATCATGGCCACAAACATAGCAAGCATGAGTTTCATTGAAAAGGGATGTTTCAAATGAATCCAAGATATCATAGCAATCATCATAGCATTCATCCTTCAGTAAGCACGAAGGGAAATTAAACAATCTATGATTCTAAGAGTTACTCTCATTAGAAGGTGGGCACTGGTGATCAATCCACTCTTCCTCCTTTTGTTCTTCGCTCTCCTCCTCATCTTTTTCATCCAATGAGCTCACAATGTCATCAATTTCTTCTTCCACAGCTTCCTGCAAAATATTAGTCTCTTCTTGGACAATAGAGACTTTCTTAATAAATGCATCAATATCGGCATTGTATTCATAATTCTCATAGCAATATTTAAGTACATCAAAATTTTCAGATCTGTAAAGAGCATCATCACAATCTTCATACATTTCAAACAAAGATTCAATTTCATAAGCACCCTTAAAAGCGACAAATTCTTCTATTCGTTCCACATCATAGTAATTATATACACCATTAGTGTAAGAAGCTAAGGTTTTATTATCATTAAATCCACATTAAAAGGGAATGTGTGGAGCCTTCATCCTAGAGCAACAAGTATAATCATATCTCAAGCATAAACTCCAAGCATATCACTGCAAACAATCAATTTGATCCCATAAGTGTTTCCCTTTTTGAGTCAAGCGATAATCCCTAAAGTATTCCCGGTGATCCAAAGTATCTCCCATTATCAAGTTGAATGGAGATTTATCAGGATTATCAAAGTAGTATTTAATGTTCTCCACAAAATGAGCATCGAGGGTTTTAGGAGGTTCCCCATCTCCATGAGTAGCAAGTACAACTATTTTTTTGGGTATTTCGTGTTCCATATCCATAACTAAAGATAGAGAACAACTTAGAACAGAAAATAAAAACTACTTAGTGATAAAGCAAACAAGCGCACACAAGAATATTCACCCCATGCTATTGCTCCCCGGCAACAGCGCCAGAAAAAGGTCTTGATAACCTAGAAGCATAGTGGATCAATTGCAGCTTTTTCAACAAATAAGAGTGTCGAACCAAACGAGGAGCTAAAGGTAGAATTCATATTCTCCTCAAGTTCTATCGACCACCAATAAAACTCTACACACACTTAACGTTTGCTTTACATAGAATAATTATGAAACTAGAATTTTTTTTGTAGGTGTAAAGTGATAGGTGAGGGAGTCCTAGATTAGGGGGTATCCGGACGGCCGGACTATATACTTTGTCCGGACTATTGGAGCGTGAAGATACAAGACTCAAGACTCCGTCCCGTGTCCGTACGAGACTGTCCTTTGCGTGGAAGACAAGCTTGGCGATCCGGATATTGTATTTCCTTCCTTGTAACCGACTCCATGTAAACCCTAGCCCTCTCCGGTGTCTATATAAACCGGAGAGGTTGGTCCTTAGAAGTCCGATCACGATCACAATAATAACCATCATAGGCTAGCTTCTAGGGTTTAGCCTCTACAATCTCATGGTAGATCTACTCTTGTACTACTCATATCATCAATATCAATCAAGCAGGAAGTAGGGTTTTACCTCCATCAAGAGGGCCCGAACCTGGGTAAACATTGTGTCCCTTGCTTCCTGTTACCATCAGCCTAAGACGCACAGATCGGGACCCCCTACTCGAGATCCGCTGGTTTTGACACCGACATTGGTGCTTTCACTGAGAGTTCCTTTGTGTCGCCGCTGCGAGGCTAGATGGCGCCTTCAATCGTCAACAACACGGTCCAGGGCGAGACTTTTCTCCCCGGACAGATCTTCGTGTTCGGCGGCTTCGCACTGCGGGCCAATTCGCTTGGCCATCTGGAGCAGATCGACAGCTACGCCCCTGGCCACCAGGTCAGGTTCGGAAACTTGAACTACACGGCCGATATCCGCGGAGACTTGATCTTCGACGGAATCGGGCCTATGCCAGGAGCGCCGGACAGTCACGATGAGCACGGCTTAGACCTGCTGTCGGACAATGCTCTGGATATCACCCCTGCAGTAGCCCCGGACCTAAATCCGGAGCAGACTGCATGGCCCAAGGACGGGTGGATGGACCCCGCCCCGCAGGCCGCACACTCATTGGTGGTAGAGCCGAACATAGGCCTCACCTCTAAGGAAGCCTTTGACTCCGGACCCCCGGACTCGTATCCGGTTGTAGGTTCCAGTCCGCGCGCTCTCGAACCTGCCGAGCCTGGTTGGGCTCCGGTAATGGAGTTTACCGCTGCGGATATCTTCCAGCACTCACCCTTTGGCGACATCTGAACTCGTTAAAGTCTCTCTCTTTGTCCGGAGGCTCTTGGCTGAACTATGTCCGGCTCGAGTGGGAAGCAGGCGATGTAAGAATTCGTTGCCCACCCACCACCCATTTCATTGCCACGGTCGATGATCCAACCAACGTGCTTGACTTTGACTCCGAAGACATCGATGGTATGGACGACGATGCAGGAGAAGTACAGGAACCAATGGCGATATATATATGGTGGACACTCCGAAGGAAACCAATGGCGATGAGGCAACTGAGGATAACCCCTCAGGGAGAAAAGCAAAGCATGGGCGTCGTAGGCGCCGCTCGAAGCCCCGCCACAGCAATACCGGCCCAGGAGACGAAAGCAATCCGGATGGTGCCAAAGAGGAATACAACCACGATCAGCCTGCCTTCGAGCAGGCTGAGCAGGAAGACGGGCAGGTCAGCCCAGACGAACAGGCGACGGACGGATATCCGGAGGAGGACAACTACATGCCCCCTCTGAAGACGAGATTAGCCTCGACGACGACGAGTTCGGCGTGCCTGAGGATCCCGTGGAGCAGGAGCACTTCAAGCGTCGGCTTATGGCCACTGCGGCCTGAAAAAGAAGCAGCAGCAACTCCAAGCTGATCAAGACCTGCTCACAGATAGATGGACTAAAGTCCTGGCAGCCAAGGAATATGGACTCGAGCGCCACACGGCTGACCGGCCACCTCGTGGCCGGGATAAAATGGCATATCAGCCCGAATACCAGCCCGCACCCCCACGCCAACACACTATGGCCCGGGGCAATAGGCAAGACCATTTCCCCGAAGAGGAGAGGATGATGCAGTAAAGTAGCGTAAGTATTTCCCTCAGTTTTTGAGAACCAAGGTATCAATCCAGTAGGGGACCACGCACAAGTCCCTCGTACCTACACAAAACGATAGCAACTCGCAACCAACGCTTAGGGGTTGTCAATTCCTTCACGGTCACTTACGAGAGTGAGATATGATAGAGATAATATTTTTGGTATTTTTGATAGATAGATGCAAAGTAAAAAGTAAAGGAAAAGTAAAAACAAAGCAAGTAAATAAAGTGATATAGATTGATATGATGAGAATAGACCCGGGGGCCATAAGTTTCACTAGTGGCTTCTCTCAAGAGCATAAGTATTCTACGGTGGGTGAACAAATTACTATTGAGCAATTGATAGAATTGAGCATAGTTATGAGTATATCTAGGCAATGATCATCTATATAGGCATCACGTCCAAAACAAGTAGATCGAAACGATTCTGCATCTACTACTATTACTCCACTCATCGACCGCTATCCAGTATGCATCTAGAGTATTAAGTAAAAACAGAGCAACACCATAAGCAAGATGACATGATGTAGAGGGATAAATTCATGCAATATGATAAAAAAAACCATCTTGTTATCCTTGATGGCAACAATAAAATACATGCCTTGCAACTCTTTCTGTCACTGAGTAAGGACACCGCAAGATTGAACCCAAAGCTAAGCACTTCTCCCATTGCAAGAACTACCAATCTAGTTGGCCAAACCAAAAAGGATAATTCGAAGAGACTTGCAAAGATAACTCAATCATACATAAAAGAATTCAGAGAAGAATCAAATATTTTCCATAGATAATACCGGATCATAAACCCACAATTCATCGATCTCAACAAACACACCGCAAAAAGAAGATTACATCGAATAGATCTCCACGAGAGAGGGGGAGAACATTGTATTGAGATCCAAAAAGAGAGAAGAAGCCATCTAGCTACTAGCTATAGACCCGAAGGTCTGAAGTAAACTACTCACACTTCATCGGAGGGGCTATGGTGATGATGTAGAAGCCCTCCATGGTGGATGCCCCCTCCGGCAGAGCTCCGGAATAGGTCCCAAGATGGGATCTCGTGGATATAGAAGGTTGCGGCGGTCGAATTAGGTTTTTGGCTCCTATTCTGATTGTTCGGGGATACGTAGGTATATATAGGAGGAAGGAGTACGTCGGTGGAGCTCCGAGGGGCCCACGAGGTAGGGGGCGCGCCCAGGGGGGCGCCCTCCACCCTCGTGACCTCCTCGGGCACTGCTTGGAGTAGGGTCCAAGTCTCCTGGGTCACGTTCGGTTGGAAAATCACGATCCCGAAGGTTTCATTCCGTTTGGACTCCGTTTGATATTCTGTTTCTTCGAAATACTGAAAAAGGCAAAAAACAGCAATTCTAGGCTGGGCCTCCGGTTAATAGGTTAGTCCCAAAAGTAATATAAAAGTGGAAAATAAAGCCCAATATAGTCCAAAACTGTATATAAAGTAGCATGGAGCAATAAAAAATTATAGATACGTTGGAGACGTATCACACGCGACAATGACCATCGCGACGGATACACCATAAACAAGTTCGGCCAGGCCGAACACAACCACCCAGACCAATCCAAACTGTGTAGCCACATAGCCCGGCACAGAGGCGCCGCACACCCCCTCTGCTTCACCGATTAAGTGATGGATCCTGAATTCCCAGAAGGGTTCAAACCCGTAAACATCGAATCATACGATGGCACAACAGACCCGCAGTATGGATCGAAGATTTCCTTCTCCATATTCACATGGCCCGCGGAGACAATCTACACACCATCAAGTATCTTCCCCTTAAGCTCAAAGGACCCGCCCAACACTGGCTAAACAGCCTGCCCGCAAATTCCATTGGCAGTTGGGAAAACCTGGAAGATGCATTACTCGACAACTTCCAAGGAACATATGTGCGACCACCGGACGCCGATGACTTGAGACACATTACTCAACAGCCCGGAGAGTCAGCCAGGAAATTCTGGACTCGGTTCCTAACTAAAAAGAACCAAATAGTTGACTGTCCGGACGCCGAAGCCCTGGCGGCCTTTAAGCATAATATCCGCGACGAGTGGCTCGCCCGACACCTCGGCCAGGAGAAACCCAAGTCCAAGGCAGCTCTCACGACACTAATGATCCGCTTTTGCGCGGGCGAGGACAGCTGGTTGGCTCGCAGCAGCACTACGCCACATTCTGGCACTTCGGACGTCCATGACAATAACGGCAAGCTACGCGCAACATACACAAGCGACGGAACAACGGCGACAACACTGAAGACACGACAGTCAACACCGGATTCAGCGGATCCAAATCCGGTCAGCAGAAGAAGCCGTTCAAAAGAAATAATCAGGGACCGTCCAGTCTGGACCGCATATTGGAACGCTCGTGCCAAATTCATGGCACCCCAGACAAGCCAGCCAACCACACTAATAGAGACTGCTGGATGTTCAAATAGGCCGGTAAAATAAACGCTGAAAACAAGGACAAGGGCCTGCACAGCGACGATGACGAGGAGCCCTGGTGTCTGAACACGGGGGGACAGAAGAAATTTCCTCCCCAGGTGAAAACGGTCAACATGATCTACGCCACTCACATTCCCAAGCGGGAACGGAAGCGAGCACTACGGGACGTCTATGCGATGGAGCCAGTCGCCCCCAAATTCAACCCATGGTCAGCTTGTCCGATCACACCTTTGATCGTAGGGATCACCCTACTGGCATCCGTCACGGCGACTCAACCGCATTGAACCTAGACCCAATCATCGATGGATTCCACCTCACGCGAGTCCTTATGGATGGCGGCAGCAGCCTGAACCTGCTTTATCAGGACACAGTGCGAAAAATGGGCATCGACCCTTCAAGGATCAAGCCCACCAGAACCACCTTTAAAGGTGTAATTCCTGGAGTAGAGGCCCGTTGCACGGGCTCTATAACATTGGAAGTGGTCTTCGGATCCCCGGATAACTTCCGAAGCGAAGAGTTAATCTTTGATATCGTCCCTTTCCGTAGTGGTTACCACGCACTTCTTGGACGAACCACATTTGCTAGATTTAATGCGGTACCACACTATGCATACCTCAAGCTCAAGATGCCAGGACCGCGCGGGGTCATAACAGTAAACGGAAACATGGACCGCTCTCTCTGTACAGAAGAGCATACTGCAGCCCTCACGGTGGAAGTACAATGCGGCCTCCTCCGACAAACCACCAATCTAGCGATGACAACCTCGAACACTGTCAAGCGAGTCCGGAGCACCCCACAACAGGATCACCAGGCATGCCAAGAGCGCGACTTGCAGTCCGGCCTCCGCTCGAGCCCCATCAAAGCAGCATTCGTGCCACGCGTACACAATTACACACTCAAAATACCATGGGCATAAGCAGAGGCGCAGCAGCGACTCAGTCAACAGTGCGGTATAACCGCCACATACCTTCATAACCCTCCCTTTTTATCTTTCAGGACATTGCTTTAGAGCAGCCTCTTCAGAAGAGCCAGATTGTCAGACTTACATAGGAGAGAAAACCAAGGAGGCAACAGGCTTTGCATACAAAAGGAAATACTCAGGTGGAACCTGTTCATGATCGTTATACCTGTTTTACATACCTACATGCAGCCTGCCCCTGGATAGGACATGTTAAATAGTCCTATTTACTTCTGCTTAAACGCACCCATTGTAAACATACGCTTAAACATATTATTCATCAATGGGAGGTCATATATAGCATCAGCTTATTATTCCCATTTACACATTTTTTTATAAATGTTTATTTAATACTGCATCCGTACACCTTGGTACGTTCAGTTTGCCAGGGGCTTCTTATAGCGCCCCATAGTACGGCAAAACAAGTCCGAACACTTTCAACAGTGCGGCACCCCGAACTTATAGCACTATATGCATCAGCTTCGAATCATGTCTTGGGTCAATAGTTGGGTTTGCCCAGTTCCCTTGTTTTGGTACCTTACGTTCCGTTATATCGGCTAAGGTAGCGCATGGAGAACTACTGCGATTGTGTCCCGGTTCTTCCAGACGAGCACCTTAGTAGAGAAAGCCGAAAACTGACCGGCATGATGCGGCAAGAGCTGGTCGCTGTTCGAGAGGTCTTAAAACCCTTAAAGATTTTTTCCGCTTTAGGCGATGAATCGGCCTCGTCCGATTTAGGCATATATAGAGCCCCAATTCGGCCCTCCAAATTCCAGGGGCTTCGCCAAAATTTAAAATTGTAGACTTCTATGGCTAAGTGAAAGTTATAAAGCCACATAGTCCGATTGCCTTGTACGCAGCGCTAGATACCTCCTTAAGGGACCAAAAAATTGGATAAAGAGTATCCGGTTTTTCCAGGAACACCTCGGTACTAATTACGTGGGGGCGGAAGCCGACGACTGGCCTACTTTCAGAATTTTATAAACAACCGCACATAAGGTAATATTTTAAATCAAACAGCGCTACATAGCGCAAGTAACTTCATCTTTATATTACAACAATGATAGAGGTACATTTACTCAAGGATTGTGTCCTTGGTACATTCATCGGCCACGAGACGAGCGCCCTTCATAACGCCATCGTAATATTTCATGGGATAGCCATGCGCCTTGCCCTCCGGCGGCCCGTCCTTCACCAGCTTCTCCGCATCCAGCTTGCCCAATGCACCTTTGCGCGGGCAAAGGCCCGGTGGGCACCCTCAATGCTACCGGATCGCTTGATAACTTCAAGCCACGGACAGGCATTCACCATCCACTTGATCAGGCCAAAATAGCTAGTGGGCAAGGGCTCACCAGGCCACATCCGGACTATGAAATCTTTCATAGCCACTTCAGCCGCCTTGTGGAGTTCAACTAACTGCTTCAGTTGGTCACTCAAAGGCATTGGGTGTTCGGCCCTAGCATACTGGGACCAGAACAACTTCTCCGTTGAGCTCCCCTCCTTGCCACGGTAGAACTCCGCGGCATCTGAGATGCTGCATGGCAGATCTGCGAATACCCCTGGAGAGCTCTGAATTCGAGTATGTAAAATAAACGCCTCCTCCACATGTTTGCTTTGCATAAAGAATGTCTTACCCGCCGCTATCTTCGTGGCCGCCTGGATTTCCCGCTGTGCCTTTTCGGCTTTGGCCTTGGCGTCTTTCACACTCACAAGGGCCTTCGTAAGCTCGGCCTCCTTCATCTTAAGATCATGCTCCAAGGACTCGAACTTTTTGCCGAGCTCCTGGAGCTCTTGCTGTACCTCGCCCACTCTAGCATCTTGCTTCTCGCGCTCTTTGCGCTCCAGAGCCGCCTTGTCCTCGCCTCGGACAACGCTTTCTTCAGAGACGCCACTTCGGTGGTGGCCCCTATTACAAAGTCATGATGCTTTGCCGTTAGAATAACCAATTTTGCCTATTCTTCATTATATGAGAGCGGGGAATTACTCACCTTTGTTCTCTTTGAGCTGCCTCTTCGTGAGGTCGAGCTCTCCCTGCGCCTGCTCCAGGTCCCGTTTTAGTCCGGCGACCTCGGCTGTGCGGACAGCAGCGGCAAGCAGCACAGCCTGCTTATTCACATGCACACTTATTATTAGACTCCTGCGGATTATAATTGACCCTTCGTTTGGCTTTTCTTTCCAAACACCAAATAGAGTATCAAGGGCTACTACCTATCGGGTGGTAATTTCACACATTTTTATTACTTACCTCAAAGCTTGTCAGGAGGCTGGTGCAAGCTTCGGTTAGTCCGCTCTTGGCGGACAAAACCTTCTAAATCACCGCACTCATAAGAGTACGGTGCTCTTCATCCATGGAAGCGCCGTGAAGCGCTTCCAGCAGACAATCCGACGCCTCGGGCTTAACGGAAGTCCTTGGCACGGATGGCTCGACCTCCCTAACAAGGGGCTGCCCGCCTGAGTCCGAAACCATTGGGGGTACCGAAACAGTGTTCGGCTGAGAGCCCGGCTTACTGCGGCTCTCATCGACACGATCCGCGGGGATCTTCAACCCTGCATGTCCGACGTCTGGAATTCCGCCCTGGGGCGCCTCCAGAGTCACTTCCCCCCGCTCTGGAAGCCTTTGGGACAACACCTCCGTGTCATCCGCAGGCTGAGGAGTAGTGGCCGTCGGGAGCAAGTTCATCGCTGAATCACTCAAGGACCCATCCGAAGACGATACCTCGGGATGGACCCTAGCCGGACTGTATACATGTTCGGCATTATAACAAGACTATGAAGCAAAATCACAATAGAGTGCGGATACTTACGATCGTTCTAGGGGCTTCCCCCTGGGCAGCCACCCCTCTTCGCTATCGGCGGCCGTGGTGGAGTAGTCCGGAAGGGACGGCTTTCCCTTCTTGGACGTCCCAGCCTCCCCCTCCAAGGCGGCTTTCCTCTTTTTCTCCCCCCAGTGCGGGGAGGGAGAATTTCTTCTTGTTTCCCCCCGCCTCCGCGGGAGGAATCTACCTCGTCATCGTCGGACGACGAGGGTATGATGGCCTTGCGCTGGGGGCCTTTCCCGGCCCCCTGGTCCGCCTTCTCAGGCCCCCCATCCTCTCTGGATGGGGCGGCCCCTTCTTCTTCTTCCTCCCCTTCGGGGGAAGAGTGTTCCTCGTCATCTCAGACGAGGCTTTCGGTACGACCTTACGTCGGAGACCCTTCCTGCCCCTGGGGCCTTCTTTTCCGGTGCCTTGTAGGGAGCTGGGACTAGCATCTCCGTCAGGAGAGCGTCGGCTAGGCCTTCTGGCAGCGGAGCCGGACAGTCAATCTGCTCCGCTGTCTCCACATAATCCTGATCAAATATACACAATTACTTAAGACTCCGTCATGAATATATTGGGAAGAACTGAATCCGGTGGTAGTCAGAAAACTCACCAGACGAGGAGCCCGCGCGGCATGAAGTCCACGGTCCTCAGATGTGGGAGGAGGTACTTCGGAGGCCTTGAACAGTGCCTTCCATGCAGCTTTGTGCGTCACGCCATAGAGCTTTCGAAGCATCTGGTGTTCGGCCGGGACGAACTCCCATAGATTAAATACCCGCCTTTGGCACGGAAGAATCCGGCGAATGAGCATGACCTGGATCACGTTGACAAGCTTGATGTTCTTGTCCTTCATATTCTTGATGTAGTTTTGGAGTCCGGTCAGCTCTGCAGGTTCGCCCCAGGCCAGGCCCTTCCTTTCCCAGGAGGTGAGCCGCATGGGGGTTCCGGATCGGAATTTGGGGGCCGCCGCCCAACTGGCGTCGCGCGGCTCGGTGATGTAGAACCACCCCGATTGCCACCCTTTCATGGTCTCCGCAAAGGAGCCGTCAAGCCAGGTGACGTTAGGCATCTTGCCCACCATGGCCCCTTCGCACTCTGTTTGCTGGCCGCTCACGATCTTCGGCTTCACACAGAAGATTTGTCGCCACAAGCCGAAGTGAGGCTTGATGCGGAGGAAGGCCTCGCATACGAGATAAACGCCGAGATGTTGAGGACGAAGTTTGGGGCTAGATCATGGAAATCTAGCCCGTGGTAGAACATGAGCCCGCGGACGAAGGGATGAAGTGGAAACCCCAGTCCACGGACGAAGTGGGCGAGAAACACGACCCTCTCGTGGGGTCCCGGGGTTGGAATGGCGTGCCCGTCGTCCGGTAGCCGGTGCGCTATGTCTGCAGCCAAGTATCCGGCCGCCCGAAGATTCGCGATATGCTTCTCCTTCACGGTGGTAGCCACCCACTTGCCTCCTGCTCCGGACATGTTTGGCTGTGCGGAGAAGACTTG
The DNA here is from genome assembly GCF_018294505.1 of Triticum aestivum. Taxonomy (NCBI): domain Eukaryota; kingdom Viridiplantae; phylum Streptophyta; class Magnoliopsida; order Poales; family Poaceae; genus Triticum; species Triticum aestivum. The sequence goes on along the minus strand of NC_057807.1, from coordinate 113,890,990 downwards.
GACTAGGGCGCTGGAGCTCGAGGAGGCAAGGATGAGCAAAGGAGAAAGAAGGCGTGGGTGAAAATGGGGAGCCCTCATCCCTTTATAAAGGCGACGAAAGCGGTGCGCCTCCCCACTTGCCCGTTGAGAATCGCTTACTTCCCAAGTGCCACGACTGATGGTGCGGTGGGATTACCCATACCCGTATTGATGAGAATCCCGTAATAATGGGACACGATCTCTGCTTTGACAAGAAGTGTCAAGGAAACCACCTCGCAATATGCGCTGTGGCTGGTTGTGGGAAAACGGTTCGAATAATGACCCCACCATAATGACATGTCACGTCGTCTAAAAAAAGTTATCAGCAGAAATATCATTCTCTCTACGGTGGTATGTGAAGATCATTTTGCAGATCCGGACACGGTCTATGTGTTCGATAATTACTTTGGAGTATTCGGAGATGGAACCCGCCTTGCAATGCCGAAGACAAAACTGCGCGCCGGACTCATCATCATTGAAGCCTGGTTCAGGGGCTACTGAGGGAGTCCTGGATTAGGGGGTCTCCGGACGGCCGGACTATATACTTCGTCCGGACTATTGGAGCGTGAAGATACAAGACTCAAGACTCCGTACCGTGTCCGGATGGGACTCTCCTTTGCGTGGAAGACAAGCTTGGCGATCCGGATATTGTATTTCCTTCCTTGTAACCGACTCCATGTAAACCCTAGCCCTCTCCGGTGTCTATATAAACCGGAGAGGTTGGTCCTTAGAAGGCCGATCACGATCACAATCATAACCATCATAGGCTAGCTTCTAGGGTTTAGCCTCTACGATCTCGTGGTAGATCTACTCTTGTACTACTCATATCATCAATATCAATCAAGCAGGAAGTAGGGTTTTACCTCCATCGAGAGGGCTTGAACCTGGGTAAACATTGTGTCCCTTGCTTCCTGTTACCATCAGCCTAAGACGCACAGATCGGGACCCCCTACCCGAGATCCGCCGGTTTTGACACCGACAATAGGTTCGCAAGATAATAAAGAACATGCAAATAAAAGTTAGGCGCTGTTTTACTAAATGTACAATTAGGTTAGTATAGCGAGTGTGAAAAATTGGATGTAGGATTTGCACAATTGTCCCTAAGCAATTGGCTAAGTTACTAGAGAAGCCATTGCTTGCATGCGATCCCTTACATGTAATTCTACGCACTTATGATTGGAACTATTAGCAAGCATCCACAACTACTAACATTCACTAAGGTAAAACTGCCTTATAGGGGACCCGCAAGCCTGTCAGGCGCGCCTGGGTAGGGGGGGCACCCTCCGGGCTTGCGGCCCCCTTGGGCATCGTCTTGCGTTGATTCTTTTTCCCAAAAATCACATGTATTCCAAAATAATTCTCCGTAAATTTTTATCGCGTTGGGACTTCATTTGGTATGGATATTCCGCGAAACAAAAAAACATACAGCAAACATGAACTGGCACTGGGCACTGAATGAATATGTTAGTCCCAAAAATAATAATAAAATGTTGTCAAAAGTATATGAAAACTGCAGAATATTAGCATGAAACAATAAAAAATTATATAACCGACGGAGACGTATCACACTCCTCGGCCACTAGATGGGGAGGTAGAAGTCGATTGCAGGTTGAAAAAGTTTGGATGCGCAGAATGATTAATGACATAAAGTACTTTAATACATAGAGTCATACTCAAGCACTTAATTACACTTGGTCTAGCCCATCTATCACTACAAAAAAAAGACACATCCGTGACATTTTGGGCTGAACGAATTTTTTTTCTGTCATACATATGACACTTCTATGACGAGAATTGTGACAAAACCCGGTATCATCATAGATGTGGTGAGCTCCTACTTCTATGACAAAACATCATGACAGAAAATGGGCTTTTCATCTTGGGCGGGCTGGAGACGCAGCTGCATGACATTCTTTGGGCCGTCCATGACGGAAAAAACCGTGGTTGAAGCAAGCGGGAGGAAAACTTCGGGGAGTTGCCGGTTACGGTGGGAGAGCGATGCGCGTTTCTCTCGTAAAGGTACGAGCGTGTGTGCGAGGTGTTGGCTCTAACTGAACCCGAGTGAGGCGTTGGGCTCTAACTGAACCCGAGCGATTACACTGCAGGCTACGCGTTACTGAACCTGAGCGATCGATCGATGGCTGTTAACTGAACCCGATGGAGCGATTCCTTCGCTACGGCTGCTAACTGAAGCCAATCGATTGGATGAACAGTGAGCG